>NC_080574.1:97491582-97794612 GCF_029962835.1 Magnolia sinica | reverse complement strand
TACCCAAGGGACGATGGTGAACAACCGGACTTACTAATTTCACAATCTCAAATTAGAAAAAGAACATACTCAAAGCTATTACAGATCTACTATAATTTGAATCACAATAAACCATTAAAAATTGAAAGTATTCCTTAAATATCAAATTAGAATCCATGAAATTCAACATAAACAAAAATCAAAGAAATAGCAGCATCCCATCATGCTATAAGCTTCACCTCTTTGCCCTAGCTAAGAGGTTTTGCCAACCATAAACATGATCGAACTAAAAGACTCTTAAACAAAACATCAACTAAGGAAGAAGAAGAAAAAATCCCGAATGGTAGCTTTTCCACACTTTTGTTCCACTCCTCAAACCCTAGAAGATGCCTAGGAACATCCTATGGACTCTTATTTATAGTTGTGCATCACCTCCTTTCGCACCAACTTGGAAAAATTCAGAAACCGCCTAAAATTTACGTAGTCCGTGCAAAACCCGTATAAGTTTTGACTAATCGAGGAAAACCTTTGACTAGTCGAGGGTCACCTTCAATTGGTCGAGGGTCTCCTTCGACTAGTTGAGGATCCCGTGAAATTAAAAGTTTATACTGTTGGAGTTCGAGTCGTGGAATCTTCGACTAGTCGAGCAGGAACCTTGGACTGGTCAAAGGAGGGCTTAGACTAGTCAAAGCAGGAAGTTTTTTAGAGTTCCTTTTCTTCTCATCAAGTCTTTAATTCTCTTCATTCCTCACTTGGTTTTCTTGGATCTTTGGCATGTGAAATCTTCATTTTTGGTCTAATAAGATCCATCATTGCTTAGGTGATTCTTGAGTGTTTAATCTATGCTTTTAGTATCCTTTTCAATCCAAGCTCTTAAATCACCTTGCAACACAAACATGGGTAAGATCAGAGAATTCTTCATAGAGGCAGATTGAAGTCAACGGGGTGTCTAAACATGAGAAGCAATATAGACTTTTATGATTTTGATGTTTCCTCCCTAGGTACTTCCCCTTCCTCATGCGTTCCGAACTCCCTTAATGTCTAGTCGACCAACTCCCTTAGATGTGTTGAGACTCGAAAAATAGATACGACAATAGACCTTGAGGTTAATCTGGCCCCCTTCAACAAGGAAAGCTCAGATAAAGTTAACCAGGAAGGTCAATATAGTGAAATGAAATCGAACCAACTCGTTATAGAGGCAGGGGAGATGCATCTACAGAATCCCACTCGGCCAACCAGTGCAGGTAGTTAAGACATGGGTGGAAAATGCAACGCAGCCCAATCTAATCCAATCCAAGAAATCTAATCAAAGCTAAGAAGACCATAAGAAAGAGAAATCCAAGCAAGATCTAGCAGAGAGCTCCAACTTCAGGGACAATAGAAGAGTTAAAACATAGACTAAGAAGATTTAAGAAGAGGACTGTGAAGTATGGTTGGGATACTTATGGATAGTTTTCTTATCCAGAATGCCCGTAGCGTAGGCAACAACCCTATTATCAGAACGATCACGAGGCTTATCTCGAAGCACAGATCCTATATTTTGGTGATCCTCGAGCCCATGATCAATGATAGCAGGAGGGTTCGGACAGGCCTAAAGCTAGGCATCCATTTTTCCATCTCCAATGTGGACAGAGGAGGAAAAATTTAGGTGTTCTATAATATCCCTATTGACATTTCTATCACTGTAATTTCTAACCAAATGCTTACTATGTCAATTAGCCTGGTGAATTTTCAGGTTCCTATCCAACTATCAGTGGTTTATTCCAAATGTTCGAGAGCCCAAAGAAGAGATCTTTTAGCAGACATGGCCGACCTTTCCAGATCCACATCAGTTCCATGGGCTGTCTGCGGTGATTTTAATGTAATTGTAGAGTCTACGAAAAGAATAAGCAGCAGGGCCTTCGATCAGGCCAGTGTGAGGAGTTTGCTAAGGCAATCAACACATCAGGGCTGGTGGCTGCAACCTTCTCAGGAAACAAATTTACTTGGTGCAACAATCAGTCGGGGAATGTGAGAGTATGGGCTAGGCTGGACAGAGTGCTTCTCAATACCCCTTGGCTGAATGCCTTTCTGATGTTTCGAGTCGACCATCTCCCGCGGGCATCTTCAGATCATGCTCCCCTCCTACTTCACTTCCATAATCCTCATAGCATCCAAGCAGTGAAGCCATTCAGATTCTAAAGAATGTGGCCTCAACATGAAGGATTCCTGGCAACTATTAAATCGGCTTGGGAAGGGCAACCTTCTTCCCATCCTATGATCAATGTGTTGCTTAAATTAAAAAGAGTCAAGCTGGTACTCAAAATTTGGAACAAATCAGTTTTTAGGAACGTTTTTGAATAGGTCAAGATAGCAGAAAAATTTGCTAGCGGATATTGAAAGTCAAATGCTAGCTCCAGCGTCCTAGATAGGTTCAGATGAGTCTTTGCAGCAGGAATTTCTAGCAGCTAAGTCCAATTTGGCTAAGGCAGAGCTGAGAGAGGAGGCATTTTAGAAACAAAAGGCGAGGAATAGTTAGCTCGAGGTGGGTGATAGAAATACCGAATTCTTCCATGCCACGACCAAAAGCAACCATAGAAGGGCAGAAATTAAGGAGATTGAGCTAGCTCAGGGCAGGTAGTGGCTGATATTGAGGGTATAAAATCTGAGGTAGTGAAACACTTTGAAGATTCATTCAAGGAGGAAATCACGGTTGCTAATCCATCTATCACTTCAGCCATCCCTCACCTGGTGTCTGATGCTAACAATGCTTTCTTGATGAGCACTCCTTCCTTCCTGGAAACTAAACAAGCAGCCTTCTCCCTCCCAATCGATGGCACGTCAAGCCCAAATGGATTTACTGGTGCATTCTTTGTCGGGTGATGGGACATAATTGGCCATGACATACACAGTGTAGTTGAGAGTCTCTTTCGGGGTGGGGAGATCCCTAGAGCATTCACTACATCTTTGATATACCTCATTCCTTAATCTCATAACCCCAAGAGACTTTTAGATTTCAGGCCATTCAGTTTGTGCAATTGTATTTATAAGATACTTGCAAAATTAATTATTTCTAGGATTAGTTCCCTCCTCCAAAATCTAATCTTGGTAGAACAAGGGGCCTTTATCAAAGGCCATTGTATTGCCAAAAACATTGCTCTTACCCAGGAAACCATCAGAGAGATCAGTAGAAAAGTTCTAGGCAGCAATCTCGTGATCAAGCTAGACATGAAAAAAGCATATGACAGGGTCAATTGGAACTTCCTGAAATCAGTTTTGAATGCCTTTAGTTTTAGTGGCGCCTGGATTAGTCTTGTGGAAAAATATTTGTGTAACAGCTGGTTTTCCATTCTTATTAATGAGGTGCATGTGGGCTTTTTCAAGTCGTCTAGAGGGCTTCACCAAGGGGACCCCATTTCCCCAAGTCTATTTATTCTTGCGGCTGACACTCTCAACAGGGGTCTGCACCATCCGATGGATAGTGGTTCCAGCTTGGCCAAAGATGCCCTCGGATATCACACCTCCTATATGCTGATGACACGATTCTCTTCCTTAACGGTGTGGTTTGGTCTCTTTGAGAATTGAATAGTTTTCTACAGGCATACCAGGAGGCGTCTAGACAAAAGATTAATCATCTCAAAAGCTCTTTTTTTGTGCAAAGAAGATGCCATCTGGCAAGTTTAGGGTCATTGAGTCGTATTGGCAGATCCTTTAAGCCAAGGCCTATCTAGTTTACCTAGGGGTTCCTCTCATTGCGGTTAGGACAAAGAGTACAATTTTTCATCCCCTATTGGAGAGAGTAGAGGCCCGTATTGTAGGTTGGAAAGCCAAATGTCTTTCATAAGTAGGAAGAGTTGTTCTCGTCAAACACATCCTAGGGAGCATTCCCATTCACACGCTAGCTACCTCCCAGGTCTCGTTGGCAGTTCTCAACGAGCTAGACAAGAAGTTTGTGAACTTTTCTGAGGTTGGGCCGATGGATGGCAAAAACTCCATTGGAGGAATTGGAAAGATTAGCTACGCCAAAATAAGAAGGTGGAGTCAGTTTCAGGAAATTGATAGAAGTTATGAAGGTGCTTCGGCTAAAGATGGCATGGGCTGCCAAATTCGGTAACTAGATTAGTTCGTGGAGTAGAATTATGAACGCCAAATACTCTGCTAACCTTAACTCAGATTCGTAGTTGCCCCTCTCTTCCTCTCCCTCTCCACTTTGGAAAAGCATCAGGCACCTTCTCCCCCTCCTCGTCCAGACTGCCCAGTCAGAAGTGGGACAGGGGCTGGACAATTTGTGATCCACTAACTCGACATGTCTCGGCCCACTATCTCTCCATCTAACCCAGTCGATCCCGCCTGCACTACTGTCACTCCAGATTAAAGACTTCCTAGGCCTAGATGGTCCTCTTACCCTATCCTCGGTTCTCACCCTCTCACCTCAAGAGGTTTTACAACTCATCTTTTCGGGTGGTTTCGGTATTTTGGAAGAGCCGGCCAAGGTTTTTTTACCACTAGAACCTACGGGTTGTTTCTTGGTCAAATTTGCATGGACAATCATTTGAGACAGTTCACTCAATGTGGGCTTAGCCAAGTGGATCTGGCATGCCTATCTGCCACCTAAGATCTTAGTTTTTATGTGGAGGCTTCTAAAAAATGCTATTCTGGTCGACAAAGCTATCCAGAAAAAAGGGATCCAGATAGCTTCAAAATGTTCATGTTGTTCCAGTGATCAAGGTCCACTTGCCGCATCTGAATTTCTTATGCATCTATTCATGGAAGGGAGGCTAACATCCACCATCTGGGGCTTCTTCTCCATCGCTTTTGGTTTACCGTTTCCTCCCTCTGAGCCCATTGAGGGATGCCTCTTAAATTGGTGACGTCCGAGCCATCCCTTGGGTCACATTCCTCTTCTTTAGGGCCTTACCCACTCTCTTGTCCTATGGGGGATTTGGTTGACTAGGAACTCAGCTAGATTTGAAGGGGATCTCATAACTGCCGCTTCGGTGATTACCGGGCTAAAGTGGAGGATTTCTTACATAATTTCACAGGTGTCGCAGAAGACTAAGGGTAGGAATGGCTTTCGAGTCTCATAGCAGTGGATCGATGTGCTAGGCATCCCCGCTCCTTCCACTACTCCTCCTTCCTTTTCCGTTGTTAAATGGATTAAGGCATGTAGAGGGTGGGCGAAACTCAATGTCGATGGGTCCGCCTTAGGAAATCCCGGGATGTTAAGTGGAGGCAGTATTTGTAGAAATCACGATGGGGAGCTTTGCTTCACTTTCTTGATGGGCTACGGTGCAAGCTCTAACACTAGAGCAGAACTCCGGGCCGTCTACAACGGTCTAGCCTTCTGCTTAGAGTTTAACATCTGATTCAAAATTTGTGGTGGCTCTTCTCAATGGATCATCCAATCTGAGTTGGTGCTGGGAGTCCTGCTTGAAAAGAATTGATAGGCTGAGGTCCTTTGGGTCCTTCAAATTCAGCCATGTTCTAAGAGAAGGAAACAACCCGACGGATGGAATGGCCCGATTAGGGTCCGAGCTTCAAATTTCACTCTTAGCCCATCATATGTCTGATCTCCCGCTGGCTGTTAGAGGCTTGATTCTTTTAGACAAGGTGGGCCTCGACGCGGTTCTCAAGACCCATAGTTTATCCTTCCAATCCTAGAGTTCAATTATATATATATATATATATATATATATATAGAGAGAGAGAGAGAGAGAGAGAGAGAGAGAGTCATGCTCCCCTGCGCACCTATGCACGTGCGCACCTTTGCACACATGTCATGGGTGTCTAATCTGAACAGTCCATGTAATGCAGAATCCCATGAAACTCCCTGTGACAAATTTTCACCTTGATCTAAAATTCTGGTGGGCCATAGCAAAGAGAAATGCAAATTAAGGGAGGAAACTGTTTTCATTTTTCATGGCCCATCAAAGTTTTAGATCAAAGTAAAACTTGGTCCTGGGGGGTTTCACGAGGTGCTGCTTCACATGAACGGTTCAGATTTTGGATCCACATCACGTATGATGGGTTCTCAAAAAAGTTCGTATGTAGTACGTACGAAGTGGTTCGCAGGTGAGCGTTTCCGTATATATATATATATATATATCCCCTTTTATGATAGGTCTTTGCTTGGGCTTGCTCATCTAGCCTTGGCCCGAATGTCTTATAAAGGCTCCTTTTCATGGAATATACTCCCCGTCCTTTTGGGGCTTTTGTTTAAAAAAAAGTTCTTTTTTTAATTTAGCATATTTCTCTTTTTGAATTTTTAATTTGGCAGTAATTTTACAACTTTCTCTGTATAGGGCATTGTAGGCATCTTGAAGGTCATCTTCATTTTCATTTTTAGGGTCACTCCTGAGATTTTCATAATCAAATATATCACAACTATCTGAGAAAGTGACTCTGGCCATAGTCATAAGATCTTTTACATCATTTATATCTTTATTTTCTTGTTTTGATTCATCAGACTCAGAAGTACTTTCAAAGTCAGATGATTCATCCCAAGTAGCTATCATGCCCTTTCTTTTTGACCTATCCCTTTTAGGACATTTATTAGCTAAATGCACATATTCCTGACAGTTGAAACATTAACTATCCTTGGTTTTAAAATTTTGACAAATAGATTTTCCTTTTCTTTTATCAGTTGATTTTTAAAATTCTGATCTTTTCTTGTTGTTGAAAATTCTATAAAATTTCTTAGTTAACATTGTCATATCATCTTCATTTTCAATGTCAGAATTAAAATTATTTTCTTTGAAAATATATTTAGAAGATTTAAGTGCAATAGACTTAGCTTTAAGAGCTTTAAAATTTAGGTCATATGTTTATAGGGAGCCAACTAACTCTTTAACCTTTATTAAATCAGTATCTCTCAATTCTTAAATTGCATCAACTTTAGAATTGAATCTCTTAGGAAGAGATCACAGTATCTTTGTGCAAACCTTGCTTTCTGGGATTCCATCTCCTAGACCCTGGATGTAATTTACTATGTTATTTAGATTCGTATAGAAGTCCATGAAAGTTTCATTTTCTTCCATATGGATTTCCTCAAATTTGGTAGTGAAGATTTGAACTTTTGATTTGTTGACTATAGAAGTCCTTCATGTGTCATTTTGAGAATATCATATGCTTGCTTAGTTATATCGCATGAAATAATTCTTTTGAATTCGTCAAGTGATAGAGCCTAAGTTATAACATTTAAGGCTTTACCATTGCTTTCACTTTTTTTGAGCTACAGTCCATCAATGGAATGTAATTTCTCTCATAGATTTTGTTCTATCACTGCCTAATACTTTAGTCATAGGATGTTTCCATTTTGTCACAGTGGCTTACCACACACTTTCATCCAAGGATTTTAGAAAAATTCTCATTCTGGCTTTCTAGTATAAATAATTAGAGTCATCAAAAGGAGGTGGCTTAGTAATAGATAAACTATTGAAATTTGACATAATAAAGCTCTAGATCTTTAACTCAAGGAAATTAATCCAAAATAAAATTGAGCAACCCTGCTCTGATACCACTTGAAAAGGCGAGCTTATGAAGTCTTAAAGGGGGGTGAATATGACTATGCCAAATAATTGAATAAAGTGCTGAATAAGTAAATAAATCAGAACTCTCAATTGCATTAGTATTTAAACATTGATTTAAACTGATTCGTAGAACAAACTTCACCCAAACAAATTTAGGCAGGACAACCTTATTTCACGAATGTGATAAGAATCAAAATTCCAAACTTAACAATAGTAAATAAAATTATCTATTACAAACATTCACAACTTTAGTATAAAAGAAATTACAGCCATTCACCACAAAAATAATAAAAGCATTCACTACAACACAAAGAATTATAGTGGTTTAGTGTGTCAATAACTGTTCTCAAACAGCGACACCTACTCCACTCCCAAAATTACTCACCATGTAATTTTGGCTTTCACTATGAATAAGGTTTTCACAGGGTCACCTTAAAACCTGATACAATTCTGATTTCACCGGGTTATCACAAACACAAACCCTCACTGAGATTTTCTAGCTTATCTCAGAAAAACTAACACTGAGATTTTCTGGCTATCTTAGAAAAACCAAATACAAAATATAAATGTATACTTATCTTCACTATAGAAGAAGCTTCTAGCCATAGAATCGCTTTTCTTGAATGACGAATGTTCAATGTTCAGTCCTATAGAAAAGGTCCAGGGTTCTATTGATTTTAATTAAATTTAAACCAAAGGTTACTTGTATTAATTCCTTTAAACCTAAAAGAAAGATTATTCCCTCTTTTTTTAGAATCAGAATGATAGAATTAGAAATTAAGGAATTAAATAAAAGAATTTATAAAAATGATATATAAATACCGGTTAATAGCTTGACAATAACTGAGGCTCTTCTCTCTCTTGCAGAAGGATTTTAGTAGACTTGAATGCATTTTTGGATTGAGAAAGAACCTCAATTTATAGGAAAAAAGTTTTTTGCTTTGACTCGTCTAAGCACCGGATTTTGTTCCAACGGATTTTCAGATTTGAGTGGAATAAGATTTAACAGATCTTCGACTGGTCAAAAGTCCCGCTCGATTGGTTGAAGGCCCTGCTAAACTGGTCAAAGGTGGTCTTCGACTGGTCAAGGATGCCAAAATCTAAACGGTTTTAATTGTTAGACTTCGACTCGAGAAACACTCGATTGGTCGAAGAGTGACATTCGACTGGTCGAGGAGACCACTTGACTAGTCGAAGGAGTAACATAATTTTTGTTTTACTTCGGTTAGAACTAGGATTAGTCAAGAAATTCTTAGACTAGTCGAGCCAAAAATTAAGCTGGTTGAAACTCCACATAATACAAGCATAAAAAAACCCAATTTTAAATATATTTTTAAAGCGCCTAAACCTAAGGTCTTTCTAGGGTTCATAGAATTGAAGTATATTAGAGTCTTGAACTTCTTTAAGGAACTTAATCTTCTATTAGAACTTTAGTAGATCGAGCTCGATCTTTAACTTGAGTTTAAGCTTGATCTTCAACTTGAGTTTGAGCTTGATCTTCAACTTGAGCTAGGCTTGAACCTTGATCTTGAACTAACTTGAAGATCGTTTGGTAAGATGTCTTGACAAGATGATGTGCTTTAAACATTATAACACTTACAATCTTGAAGATCATCTTCATTTTCAGAGTCACTTCTTGGAGTTTTGTAATCAGATATATCACAATTATCTGAAGAAGTGATTCTGTCTATAATCATAAAGGCTTTCAAATCGTTTGTATTTTCTTGGTCTGATTCATCAGTTTCAGAATTAGTTTCAGACTCCGACGATTCATACCAAGTAGTTATCATGCCTTTTCCTCTAGATTTATCCTTTTTAGGACATTTAGAAGCTAAATGCCCATATTCAAAATAATTGAAACATTGAGTGTCTTTTGTTTTAGATTTCTAAAATTTTAATTTTCTTTTTCTTTTATCAAATGGTTTTTAAAAATATATTCTTTTCTTAATTTTGAAAATTCTATAATTTTTTTTTTACTAACATAGTTATATCATCTTCACTTTCATTAAAATTAGAATTTACATTGGATTCCTTTGAATTAGATTTATAAGATTTAAGAGCAAAGACTTGATTTAGGAGCTTTGAAAATTTTCTTGTAAGTTTAAAGAGAACCAACTCCTCAACTTTCATAGCATTTGTATCCCTTAATTCTTGTATGGTAGTAACCTTAGAATTAAACATATTAGGAAGTGAACGTAATATTTTTACACAAACCTTACTTTCAGGAATTCTATCTCCAAGTCCCCACATGGAATTTACTATGTCATTCAGTTTCGTATAGAAGTCCATAAAAGACTCATTTTCTTATGTTGATGCAAAAATCTAATCCACCCTTTCTAGGCCTTCAAGTATCTACACAGGAAAAAGACAAAGGAGACCCTACTTAGAGTAGGGGACCCTCTGTCACGCCCCAAACTCAGAAACTGGGCTCACAAAATTCTCGATCGCTGAATTCGGTGACGACAGCCTTCGTAGTACCCTATTCTTGGCTCCCAGCACCCATGCGCCAGATTCCGATCCTAGGATCCTATAAGGAGGATTTTTCAACATACATTTATCTCGTAAGAAGCATAACCACAAGTTTAACCAAATCACAAAGGTAACATCATCATCACATATCCACTAATATAAACAATTGAATACAGTGCTGGAAGGGAAATACATATATCGAAAATCGAAGCTCCAGAAGACAGCTGCATGCTCCAAGCTCAACACTGCAGCGACCTAACGCCACTTGCATGCATCTATCGTGCATAAGCTAAAAAGCTTAGAGGGTGGTGTAAGTGTGTACGCAAGGTAGGTGCCAAGTATGCAATATCAAAGCAATGTGAAAACATGCTGGTAAGTCCATAAATACCATCAGCCTTATCCAGGCTATGTGATGCAAAAACATAATAAGCCAATATCATATACTGAGGAAGTAATGCAGATCAGCAATGCAATGTGGAGACATAGTAAACAAATATCATATATTGAGGATACAATATAATATGCAAAATCCTGACGAGTTCATGAATACCATCAACCTCATCTAAGCTATAAAAAAGTAGAAACATAGCAACCCAAAATGTTATATGCCACGGATGTAATGAAATATGCAATGTGAATAAAATAACCAAGTTAGAGTGTGAAATTAGGAAGATAATACGTAGTATCACAGGCTATGGAGTCCATCACAAGGGACTTTTATCCAAACTAGTCCCATACCTAAATTTGGATAGGTAGACTCAATGTGGTAAACTCCTGATCTCAGGTTGGTCGCGAGCCCCAACCAAAATCCTGGCCATTGCAAAGGTACACATAACAATTAGTTATGCAATACCAGCCCGAGTGGATAGTGAATGAATGAGTAAAATACTGATTATGCAACTCTTACTCAATAAGTCCACATATCAGTACTGTATATCTCTGGGATCATCACCGGGGTCTAGTACAATCTACTTAGATCACCGCTGACTGGATGCGTAACCATGCAAGTGGAAGAGACCTCACTATCTGCCTGGCTAGTAGTCAGTCAATATCTACTCGGCACGTCGATAGCAGACCCGTTTACGATCTGGTCAAACTCAGCCTACCTATGCCCCCTAACCTCAGGCGGGTAAGGCTGAACCCCCTTCCAACCGACCATGACACAGTGGGAGATACGGCCTACTGGTATTCGGCACTCGGGCGCTTATGTATCCACTTGGTTTAGATGTTAAAGCATCTCCTAGCCACAGAAGTTTAGGGACTTTCACCTAGGGACATCTATAACACCCCATGTAGAAAAAGATTTTCGGTGTCCCATCTGGCCATCCACGATATGCCTGTGGAGGTTACGACCTTTATATCGCTAGGGCGTACAATAGTCATATCACAAAATGCAAGATGCATGAGTCACACAGTCTAATCATGTATCAATCTTGGGCATACCGTGCACTCATGTAGGATGACTTCACTTATCAAGGAGTCCTATAAACAACCTGCCCTATGACATATGCAATGGTCAACCACATCTCATAATAAACATGCAGATGATGCGTATGGGCATGTATCATGATGCTATGTTGTCACATACTCATAATCGGTATCAATAACCGGCATCTATAATCAACCTCAATAATCTGCCTATATGCAAGGCGGGGTTCATAGATGAATAACCAATCTAAACCATAATATAAAGATCGGCCCTTGGCCATGGATATACCAAATTGGATAGTACGGAGCCATCCATCTACTGTGATGATGGACCATCCAACATTAATGAAGCCCAATGATTTGGGTTAATCCAATTAAAGAATGATGAGAATGAGCCCAACACGGCCCATGGGAAGGTCACAATGTGGGCATTTAATCATTATTACCCATCAATGTGGACATTTAACTAACATTGCTCTCAAGGAGTGGCCCACATAGAGCCTAACATATAGTGGGCACATGGCCTCACATAAGGGCCCAATACACATCCCATTGGGCCTCACACACAGAGGCCTCACACACATCATAATGGGCCTCATCATGTGGGCCATATATACATCACATTGGGCTGCACATATGGACCACACATACATCATATTGGGCCTCACTCATGGGCTACATACACATTATAATGGCCCTCAACATATGGGTCATATATACATCATGTCAGCTGCATCACATGGGCCTAATACACATTACAATGAGCCACATACAATCTCAATGGGCCAAATACATCACAATGGGCCTCACTCCCGAGCCCCAAATACACCACAATGGGCCTCATTACATCACATTGAGCCTTGCCAAATGGGCCTATATATACATCAGATTGGACCATTTGGATTAAACATATACATCACGTGAGGCCCACGTCCCATGTAGATGGTGTGATACATCATATGGCCTTATGGATGCATGGTGTGGATTTAACACATATATCATGGTGGGCCATGAACGAAAAATGTATATATAAAATACATATATTGAGGTGGACCACACACAGATGGAAGACATGGTGTACAACACATCATCAAGGTAGGGGCCCACAGCCCAAAACGGACAGACAACGTGGATGTAAGCCACATACATCATGGTCAGCTCCATACAGCAGCAGATGGACGGCGTGACTATAGAATACATATATCAAGGTAGGGCCCCACCTGTCCAGCAATGGACGATGCAGATAAGACCCATACATCATTGTGTACCCCACACCACAGAAAACAAATGGAAGGCGTTGATGAAACAGATGAGCGGCGTGGGTATAAAACATATGCATCGTGGTGATCCCCACCTTCTAAACCAATGGACGGTGCACATGCATCACGGTGGGGCCCCACCTTCTTTGCTGGACGGTGCTGGACTCCACACGTGTAAGTGGGTCCCACCGTCTAGCTTGGTGGATGGTGTAGATATAATACATACCTAGTGATCTGACCCACAAAACTTGTTGATGTCAGCACATACCAGATGAACGGTTGGGATAAAACACATCCCTCATGATCAGGCCCCATTACTGATGTCAATACAGTCAACTATATAGCTAATATGGGAACACTAGCCAATCTGCTTTGCACATTAGGTGGGTCTGACGTGGGGCCCACTATAATATAGTGTAATATTATTATTATGTTATATTATAATATATATATATATATATATATATATTTTTAAAAGGGGGCTCCAACATCCAGCGTCTAGTCCTGGACGGATGGCCTGGATGCAAGACACATGCATCATGTATGGGTCCCACGTGGGTGGGCCACACGAGCTAGACCAAGCTGATATTTGTTTTTCCTCGTCTAGCCCCACCATCAGGATGGCAAGATGGATGGATGGTGTGGATACAACCCATCTGATCGGTCTGCACCTGCTGGACAAATGGTCCAGTAGTGCCCCACTGATGGACGATCCAAATATACATTACATACATCTAGGTGGGGTCCACGTTAGTGTGGCCCACCCGATTTGAATCAAACTGATATTTGTATTTTCCTTCAGTCTGGGCCAGTCTGAATGGACAGATAGAATGGGCCCCAGCCATGGCAATGAGGTAGGCCCCACTTAGGCAGCGGTGTGGCCCACAAAATGGACAATGTAGATCATACATCTAGGTGGACCATAACACAAAAGGAGAGAGAAAGGAGAGACTCTAGGTGGGCCATAACACAAAAGGAGAGAGAAAGGAGAGAAAGAGAGAGAGAGAGAGAGAGAGAGAGAGAGAGAGAGAGAGACTGTGTGATGGAGGGCTCCGCCACTATGAGCCCTCATAGGATTACAATACATACATCAAGATGAGTCCCAAAAATTGTGTGGACCCTAAATCACAATCAAGATCTAGCACCATGAACACCCACCTATATCACTCCTTCTTGGTCCCTTGGCTTCCTTAGCTCCTTGACTTTGATTTTGATGGAGGATGATGAAGGTTGGATGGCTAGGATGGGAGATTGAGTAGTAGGGAGTGGGCCACACTTAAGGTTCTTTCTCTCCTTAGAAGGCTTGGACGGTTGCTCCCTTAGTTGCTTGGGAGGGAAGAGAGAAATGAAAGAGTGAGAGAGTGATGGATGGGAGAGAGGGATAGTGATGGGTGTAAGGAAGGGATGGGTGAAGAGAGAGAGAGAGAGTTGACTTTGGATGAGAGAGGTATGGGTTGCCATGCCTTGTTGGTAAGAGAGGGATGGGTGTAGTAGTTGATTGATTGATGGGATTAATTTGATAGATTGTAGAGATTCTCTTATCAGGATTTACAATGCATGGCATTTTTTTGAAATAAATGCGGGCCCACAATTCTTGGCTTGGGTATCGCTTAGGTGCGCAAGATGCGGCATTGGAACTGCAGCGACGATGCGGTCGCGATGGTACAAGTCTCGGGTCGAGTCGACTTAGATCTATGGGATACGACTTATGGTCACGAGCAAACGCCGATTACAAGTCGCAAGTTGTCAGAATTCGACGGGGAGGATTGCAAGGTCTATGGAATGGTGCGGACTAGGATACGGGCCTTACACCCTCCAATAGCAAAGTTAGGAATCTGAGTCTAATAGAAGTGATTCAAGGGTAGAGACAATATTTGTACGTACCTTTCACCAATGGGAATCCTCCTATTTATAGTTGAAGAGGGACAATAACGTAGAGGGATTTGCCCTGTTTAGAGGGTACGGGTTGTAGATGAATTTGGATTCATAATGCTTGGGATTCTCCTAAGATCCTCGACAGATATCATGGGATCCCAAGTAAATGTGGATTACCCTCCACAATCCTTGGAGAGAACTTCGGACCGTTCCCTGGATAAGGTTGGACCGTGGATGCGGATAAGGTCTGACGTTAGTTAAGAATTGAAATGAATTCGTCCGGCCTTCAAATAAGGTCGGACTGCGAATGCAGATGAGGTCGGACGTTAGTCATGAATCAAAGTGAATTCATCCGACCTTTGGATAAGGTCAGACTGCAGAAGTCACAACGCATAAGGTCGGATGAGATCCTCCTCGGCTGCCACTTGTCCTTTTAATTAAGAAGAACATCTTTATAGAACATCTTTGTGATGTCTAATTTCTGTAGCCTTTAACTTCTTCATGAGTCCTAATAGCCCCTTTAACTTCTTTATGAGTCCTAATAGCCTCTTCGGGTTATTCCTTAAAGAGTCCACTCTTAGTCATGCAGACCTTTAGGCTGACTTTGGTCATACTAACTTATGTCCCGCCGACCTATGTTGTGTCAACCTATGTCGTGTCGACCTTTCTCCTTAACCTAACAGTCAGGTTTCTTATCCTCTGTTGCGCATCGGGCCGTGCCAGATCTCGACCAGATTTACCTATCTTAGTCGGTCCATTTTTCCTCGTAACAGTAAGCCCTCCTACTTTCAAGTCGATGAAATAGGCTTGGAAAGTAGGTCAGACGCAGTCAGATCGGGTCATCCCGTCATTAATACTAAATAAGGCGGCGGGAGCAATGGTTAAGGCGCATCAGTGATCACGATACAAAATTGTCAAAATAATGTGCTTTCATTCGGGGAAACATGCTATGTCAAGTGACCTTTTTGGTGCCAAATGGATGAGAAGGTGACACGTAGCCTGTCCTTAATAGTGGAAACATGCGTCCAGTAGGGATGCACCACGTGTCAAGATGGGGGAGCCGAGGAGGCGCCGTACGACCTCGCATTAATGAAGGTCATTGAATGCTTGTATACGTGGCCTCCCTATAAAAGGGAAGCCCTAAACTTTTTACGAGTTTTTCTGCTTCTTCTTGTCTCTAACTTCCTTCATTCCCAGCGGTAGGCTATTTCAGGCGATTGCGCTTCATCAAACGCCCAGCAACTTTCCATTTCCAGTGAGCTTCATCCCTAGTCTCCTCTCCCTGCACTTTATCTTCTTTTCTGTATGACAGTTTTTTGGCATTCATGGACTGACTGCCATGCCGAAAACTCCACGTTCTAGGGAGGGGAACTCAGGTGTTGATGGCAGGGCAGACGATCTCCTCCCCATGTCGAATCTGCCATCTCCCCTAATGGTGATAAGCGATGTCGAGTTTCAGGCATCACAGGTATCATAGGTGCTTGATAGATCCTCGGCGGAGTGACCAATTGAAACAGAGGATGATTTCTGTTAAGGATCAAACATTACATATTATCCCTCATCTATTACTTGGTTTTATGAACATGATAATGCTTAATGTTCTACTTTAATCATGTTTGTGTTATGAGGTGAATTTAAGAGCTTAGATTGAAAAGGATGCTAAAAGCATGGATTTAATGCACAAGAATCACTAAAGCAAAGGAGGGATCTTAGGAGCCAAGATTGAAGAATTCAAGTGTCAAAGAGCCAAGGAAAGTAAGTGAGGAATGAAGAGAATCAAAGATTTAAAGTGTCGGTCGGCTAGCCCAAGAATTCGGCAGTTCGGCTGAAAATCCAACGTCATGATCTTTTGAAACTTACAGAAATTCGGCTAGCCCGAGTGTTGGTCAGCTAGCCAAAGCTTTTCTTTGGTTAGCTCAAGGTTACGGAAAATCTGTGTGGATTACGTAAAATTGAGGTGGTTTCTGGATTCTTCCAACTCAATGCGAAAATTGGAGTTGCAGAACTATAAATAGGAGTCCCTAGGATGTTCCTATGCATCTTCTAGGATTTGAGGAGTGGAGCAAAAGGGTGGAGCTGCCATACGGGAGTTATTCTTCTTCTTCTTTAGTTGGTCTTTTTGTTTTGTTTAAGAGTTCTTAGTTCAATCATGTCTATGGTTGGCTAAACCTATTAGTTAGGGCTAAGAGGTGAAGCTTGTAACTTGATTGGGATGTTTGCTTTGTTTTGATTCATGTTTTGTTGAACTCTCTTGGATTCTAGTTCTTTATTAAGGAATACTTTTAGTGTTTAATGGTTTGTTGTGACAAATTATAATAGATTTGTAATTACTTGGAATATCTTCTTTTCTTAAATTCAGATTATGATATTAGTAAGTCCCGTTATTCACCATCATCCCGTGGGCATGGTAAGGTGACAGAATCCTTCCTAATCTTCATAAATCTCTTATGATTGGTTGTGGGGTTATTATATCCTATTGTTTTCCATCATCTCATGGGCATGATTTGGTGATGGAATCACTTCCAATCCTCACAAACTCTCATCCATTGAGACTAGATTCATGAGAAGTTTAGAGATTCAATTATCTCTCTTTCCAATTGGATAGGATAGGACTTCAATTTTAGTTGGATTTCCTGAATCAAGCAAGGTAGCTCCCTAGTTGCTACAAGTGGATCCTTAGAACCATAGTTCCCACCTTTAAATTTATTAGTTCTAATTACTTTATTAACAATTATTCCCTCTAGAATTTCAGAATAAGGTTTACATCTTTTTCTAATTCTTCTTCTAGTTACTTTCATAAATGTACAAGTTCAGTCCCTATGGATTCGACCCCGGTCTCACCGAGATTATTACTACATCGCAACCCTACACTTGGGGTTGTGAACAATTTCCCTGTAGAAGAAGGGCTCGCAGGGTCCTCGGCTAAGGAGGAAGAGGAGGAGAAAGGACCCGTGGAGTTCATCTTGAAGGAGGCCGATGTTGAGTTTGAAATATTGCATATTTTCCCCTATTTATAACATGATTTTATAAACATGATAGTGCTTAATAGATTTAATTATGCATGTTTTCATGTGCAAGGTAATTTCGAGAGCTACCATCATCTCCTTAGCATGGTAGGGTGATGGAATCCCTTCCAATCATCGTAATTCTCATCCATTGAGAATTAGGTCAATGAAAAGTTTAGATTTCATTTAAATTGCTTTATCTTCAAATTGGATAGGATAGGACTCCAATTCCAGTTGTGTTCCTGGAATTAAGAAAGGTATCATCTTCATAGCTACAAGTGGATCCTTGGCACCCTAGTTCCCACCTTTAAATTCATAAATTTTAATCAGCAATATTCACCATTACTCTCAATTATTTAGATTTCAATTTAGATCTTTTTATAATTCTAGTTGTAGTTATTTTCAGAATGCGTACAAGTTTAGTCCTTGTGGATTTGACCTCGATCTTACCAAGTTATTACTACATCGTGAACCTACACTTGGGGTTGTGAACAAGTTTTCGGTGCCATTGCCATGGATTACGGATATATTTTTCTGGAATTAATTGGTATTAGAATTTGGTTAAGATTAGGGTTTATTTTTCTACTATGTTTTTAGGATAGGATTTTTTCTGAAATTATTTTAAAAATGTAACATTGTTTTTTGTTTTGTAGGATCCTAACATAGCAACTCTTATTCGTAATTTTGTTCCAACCCTCTCTCTCTTATCTTTTATAGATCTCTTATTTGTTTTAGTTTTTTTACTTTTCATTTTAGGCCCAGTTGTTTAGTTACTTGAGGGTTGAGAGTGTTTCTTGCCCAAGTAGGTCTGTGATAACACTACGTCTTTTGAATGAAGGAGGATTAGTTGAATGGTTGCCTATCCATCACAGGATTAGACACCACTTGAGACCCTCTAGGTCAATAGAAGTGATGTTGGTAAATCAACTGCAACCTCTAGTGAAGGAAGTTCAAGATGAAAATGAGGTGTAAAATGCACCCCGCCTCGTACTCTATGAGATTATTTACAACAGGCGGGGGTGAGTACACCTTCCTGTATAATATTTCCATTGAATGCATGAACTATAAATATTAAACTAGGAGTAATTCAACTCATCCCTAAGTTTCATGGACTAGAATTTGAAAGTCCATAGTTGCATATGAAAGAGTTTGATGAAATCATATATACATTACACTTCCTAAACATGTCTGAAGACACAGTTAGACTAAAATTATTTCCTTTATCTTTGAAAGAAAAGGCTAAGTTGTGGTTACATTCCTTAAGACCAAGGTCCATTGGCACATAGGCTGAGATAAAAGCGAATTCCTTAAAAAGTTCCTCCCCTATCATAAAACAAATACCTTAAGGAAAGTAATCATGATTTTTGTGTAAAGAGAGAATGAGACCTTCCAATGTTGGGAGTGATTTAAGGATCTCATCAATTCATGTTCACAACATGGCTACGAAACATGGTGGATAATAAGCTTTTTCTATGAGAGATTAACCTCACCCATGCACTAATTTGTGGAGATGATGTGTAATTAGGAATTCATGAATAAGAAAGCCGATGATGCGTAGGAATATTTTGATAAACTTGCTGAAAATGTGCAATCATGGGATACCTTTTCAAGAATTACCACTTCTAAGCCTACTCAATCAAAGGAAAGGGGAGGAATTTATGTTCTATAAGAGGAAGATGATATAAATGCAAGAGTGACCAAACTCACTAGAAAAGTTGAGGCCATGGAACTTAAAAAGGTAGAACCTGAAAAGACTGCGGAAGTTGTTTGTGGTATTTGTACTTGTAACATACAACTGAGAAATGCCCAACAATTCCTGCTTTTAAAGAGATATTGAATGAGAAATCAAATGCTGTAAATAACTATTAAAAACCTTTCAGTGCACCCATCTCAAATACATATAACTCAAGCTGGAGGAACCATCCAAACTTCAGTTGGAGGAATAGACAAACAACTACTCCTCAAGGGATCCTAAACCAATTTCTGAATCAAAGGAAGCCTCAAGAGGATCCGGTCTTAAAACATATATAAAACCAAGAGCTTTTTAATCATGGTATGCTGCAAGCCTTTCAAGACCTTACAAAGGCCATATAAGGGCTTAGAACAAAAAATTTGATTGGAGAGAAAGGGATTATGCCGGCTCAGCCTCCCCCCAACCCAAAATAATAATATGAAATCAGTGACCCAAGATCTTCAAAATAGATGGAGCAAGCTAAGTCTATCACCACTCTTAAGAGTGGGAAGACAATTGACAAATCTATTCCAGTGAGGGCTAAAAATCTTAGGGACCCGGAAATAGATGAGAATGATAGACCTAGCAATGCTCCACATGGGTTAGAACCAAAACCTCAAAGTAAGCTATTCACAACTCCAAGTGTAGGGTCGCGATGTAATAATAATCTCGGTAAGACTGAGGTCGAATCCATAGGGATTGAACTTGTACGTTTCTGAAAATAACTAGAATTAGAACTAAAAGAAGATGTGAATCTAATTTTAAAATAATTGAGAGAGTAATTATGATTAAAGTAATTAAAACTTGTAAATTTAAAGGTGGGAACTAGGGTGCCAAGGATCCACTTGTAGCTCTTTGGACGCTATCTTACTTTTATTCAAAAAGCACAATTGAAATTGGAGTCTTATCCTATCCAATTAGAAGATAAAGCAATTTAAATCAAATTTGAACTTTTTTTAACCAAATTCTCAATGGAGGAGAATTGTGAAGGTTGAAAGGTATTCCATCACCAAACCATGCCCATGACAAACAACGGGATTTATCAATTCCATAATCTCAAAATAGGAAGAAGAAGATACTCAAAGCTATTGTAGATTTATTGTAATTTAAGTCATAATAAACCATTAAAAATTAAAAGTATTCCTTAAAAATCAAATTAAAATCCATGAAGTTCAATATAAACATGAATCAAGGCAAAGAAGACATCCCAATCATGCTACAAGCTTCACGTCTTAACCCTAGCTAAGAGGTTTAGCCAACTATAGACATGATTGAACCAAATCTCTTAAATAAAGCACAAAAACAACGAAAGAAGAAGAAAAACTCTTCGCGATGACTTGTCCACCCTTTTGTTTCACTCCTCAAACCTTAGAAGATGCCTAGGAACAGCCTAGGGATTCCTATTTATAGTTGTGTCACACCCTCTTACGAACTAACCTTGAAAATTCGCAAACCGACCTTAGAACCACCTCAAATTTACTTAGTCTGTGTAATGTCTACGTAACCTTTGACAGTCGAAGAAAATCTTTGACGAGTAAAAGGAAATCTTCGATGAGTCGAGGATCATGCAAATTTTAAAAGATAATGTTGCTGGACTTCAAGGCGAAGTTTGTTCGACTAGTCAAGGCAGAGCTTAGACTGGTCGAAGCAGGGCTTAGGCTAGTCAAAAATCATTTAGTTTCCTTAGATCTTTGGCATATGAATTATTCAATCTTGGTCTCCCAAGATCCATCCTTTGCTTTGGTGATTCTTGAGCATTAAATCCATGCTTTTAACGTTCTTTTCAATTCAAGCTCTCAGATTCACCTTGCAACACAAACATGTATAAAATATACCATTAAACAGTATTTTGTGTATAAAACCAAGATATAAGCAGGGGAAAATATGCAATATTTGACACTCAACACACTCCCCAACCAACATTTTACTAGTCTCGAGCAAAAACATGCGTGAAATAATCCTTAATTCTCAATGTTCAAATCCTTTTTCAGAAATCAATCCATTGTGCAATCAAGTATAAGTAGGTAGATTGAAGGTGAGAAAATGAGGTTTTGAAAACCTAGAGTCGAATCATAGAAGCAACCTATCAAATCGAATCTTTATCAATTATATCAGAGTTTAAGTTTATATACCAACTTTTTCAATGTGCTCAGTGAAAATCAACTTATTTCTCATAAACATGCTATCTTTTCATCATGTTAGCCATGCTCATCATTTCAAGATTGGTTAGAAACTTAAGTGCTAATTCCGAACTTATCCCATTTTCTTTCTTTTTCTAGTTTTTGATTTAATATCGACAACCATTAAGATTCATTTAATCTTTTCAAAATTTTTCATCTTGTTCAAACTTTTTTAGTCATTTCACCATACATGACCTTTTTGTCGATCTCTTATTTTTTGATTGGTCCTTTTTTCTTTTAAGGTGGATAAAATTCTCTAAACTCAATTCTCAATATTTGTCAATGATCATCATACTAGCAATCAGAAAATCTAATACTGTTCATAGAAAGCAATTTGAACGTGTCTTGTGATTTGAATTAACATGATATTCAAACTTCCCCTTAATCAATTGAGTGTAAGAACCATAAGTGATAGGCTACTTGGTTGATCAAACTCTAATAACTCAAAATTCACTTGTTATCTTATCATACTCAAAACATTCTTAAGTATACAAACTTTTTTTTTTCGAAATAAGTTTTTACTTGAAAAATTAAAAAAACAAATCAACAAATTTTGCTCAAAAACTAAGAAAGTACTAATTAGTTTACTTAATCCACCCCCAACCTAAAATCTACATTATCCTCAATGTAAAAGATATAAGCATGTAATGCACATGAGGCAACAAAAAGAAAAGAGAAGTGATGAAAAGGTAATACCTGAAGAAGGAGAATTTACGTTATTTCAAGGATCTCAGCGTGAAGATGAGTTAGCCAAAACACCAAAACAAATGGAAAGAAAACTATCTTAATCCTAAATTCTTTAAAAGCAAACTATCCTAGTCATGCAAGCAGTAAACCTAACTACACCTCCATCAAACTTGGAGGTCAATCCTGGTAAACAGGATCATTTAGAGGTATGGATATATTGTATGAATGAAATTTCTCAACAAATAGCTTTAAACTATGTCCATTCACTTTAAAAGCATTCCCATTGTTTGGATTCTTTATCTTAATGGCCCCATGAGGATAGACATTCGTAATAATGAAATGGTTGGTCCAACAAGATCGAAGTTTACTCAAAAAGAGATGTAAACAAGAATTGTATAAAAGGACCTTATGACCTGGTGTAAATGATTTTCAAAGAATGTATTGGTCATGAAACACCTTCATCCTCTCCTTTTAAATTCTTCAGTTCTCGTATGCATCATTTTGGATTTCTTTAAGTTCATTCAACTGAAGTTTGCGCAGTGAGCCAGTGTTGTCCAAATTGAAGTTCAGATTTTTAATAGCCTAATAGGCTCTATGTTCTAACTCCACAGGTATGTGGCAAGCTTTCCCATAAAAAAGTCTAAAGAGAGACATTCCAATAGGGGTCTTAAATGTAATACGGTAAGCCCATAAAGTATCAATCAAGCGGATTGACCAATCCTTGCAATCAAGGTTAACCGTTTTTTTCAAAATGTGTTTGATCTCCCTATTAGAAATCTCAGCTTGCCCACTTGTTTGTGGGTGGTATGGAGTGCTTACCTTGTAAGAGATGTCATATTTCTTCATTAAGTTTACAAATGACCTATTATAGAAGTGTGAACCTCCATCACTAATGATGGCTCGAGGCGTTCACCGAGAAACGATATTTTCTTTTAAGAATCTAATGACCATTTGATGGTCATTGTTCCAGTACGGGATCGCTTCAACCCATATAGTGACATAGTCTACTGCTAGTAAAATATATACATTCTCATAGGATTGGGGGAATGGTCCCATGAAATCGATGCCCCAACAATTACATGCTTCAATGATCAAAACGAGGTTCAAAGGCATCATATTTCAATGGGACAATGCTCCCAATTTCTTACAATGCTCGTAAGCTTTGCAAATCTCATGAGTATCCTTGAACATAGTGGGCCAGTAAAAGCCGCATTGCAGGGTTTTGGCCATGGTCTTTTTAGCAGAAAAGTGAACACCATAGGCCTGAGAGTGACAAGAGGAGATGACACTATGGTGTTCATTGTCTGGCACACATCTCCTTAGAATCTTCTCTGGGTAATATTTAAATAAATATGGATCATCCCAAAAGAATTTTCATACCTCGGCGAAGAATTTCTTTTTATCTTGTGTAGTCCAATATGTGGGTGTGAAACCAGTGGCAAGATAATTAGTAATATCAACAAACCAAGGTAAGTAGGAGAGTTTAAATAGTTGTTTGTTAGGGAACATGTCGTTTATGGGTGTTGTCTCAAAGGAGTTAGGGAGATCAAGGTGTGAAAGATGGTCAGCCACTACATTCTCTACTCCCTTTTTATCTTTTATTTCCAAATCAAATTCGTAGAGTAGGAGGATCTATCTTATCTAGTGGGGCTTAGCATTATTCTTAGAAAGAACATACTTAAAACTGCATGATCAATGAGGATGATGCTCTTAGATCCAATCAAGTAGGATCTAAATTTGTCTAAAGCGAATACTACGGCTAAGAGTTCCTTTTCCGTAGTAGAGTAATTCACTTGGGCAAGATTTAGAGTTCTACTTGCATAATGAATAACATAGGGCTTCTTTTCTTCTCTCTGGCCTAACACTTCCTCAATAACATAGTCAGATGCATCACACATAATTTTATAAGGCATGCTCCAATCAGGTGGTTGCATGATAGGTGCAGTAGTTAACATGCCCTTGAGCTTAGAAAAAACTTCTTGGCATTGCTCAGTCCACTCGCGTGGTACATCCTTTTAAAGTAGATTGCATAAAGGACAAGAGAAGTACTAATGTCCTTTATGAATCTCCTGTAAAATTCTGCGTGTCCTAAAAAGGATCGACGTCACGTATGTTCTTGTGTGGAGGTAGATTAGAGATAA
Organism: Magnolia sinica; assembly: GCF_029962835.1. Classification (NCBI taxonomy): domain Eukaryota; kingdom Viridiplantae; phylum Streptophyta; class Magnoliopsida; order Magnoliales; family Magnoliaceae; genus Magnolia; species Magnolia sinica. The sequence continues at coordinate 97,770,349 of NC_080574.1, read as the reverse complement.
GGTCAATTTTAGCCATATCTAACTCAATTCACTTGGACGAGATGATATGTCCAATAAAAATTTCCTTACAAATCATGAAGTGACACTTCTCCCAATTAAGTACCAAATTCTTTTCCTCACATCGCTTCAGCATATTTTTTAAAGTTTTCAAGCATTCGCTGAAGGATGGATCAAAGATAGAGAAATTGTCCATGAAGACCTCTAAATATTACCCCACCATATCAGAAAAAATACTCAACATGCATCGCTGAAAAGTGGCGGGAGCATTACATAGTCCGAATGGCATCCTTTCGTAAGTAAAGGTGCCAAAGGGGCATGTGAATGTGATCTTTTCTTGATTTTCAAGGGCTTCCTCTATATTGTTGTACCCTGAATACCGTCAAGGAAGTAATAGTACGAGAGACTAGCTAGCCTTTCTAAAATTTGATCAATGAGCAGCAAAAGTGGTCCTTTCTCGTGACGGTATTCAATTTCCTGTAGTCAATGCACATTCTCCAACCAGTAGTAACTCTAGTTGGCACGAGTTCATTGTTAGTATTGGCTCCAATGGTGATTTTGGGCTTTTTAGGAACCACCTTAGTTGGACTCACCCATTCACTATCAGATATAAGGTATCTGATACCTACATCCAATAGTTTAAGTACCTCAGCCTTAACCACTTCCTTCATGTTTGGATTTAATCTACGTTGTGGTTGTTGGGAGGTTTTTGCATTATCCTCTAGATAAAAGCTCTAAGTACAAATCAAAGGGTTAATTCCTTTAAGGTCTGCAATTGACCATTAAAGGGCTCCTTTATGTTCAATGAGAGTAAAGATAAGCATACTCTACTATTCTTGCTCAAGGTGGGAAGAAATACTACCGGGTATGTCTCATCTTGACCTAAATAGGCATATTTCAAATGAGAGGGTAAAGGTATTAGGTCAACCTTTAGTGCTTTGAAGCTAGACGGTAGAGGCACTACATTAGTTTGGGCAATTCTTTATGTTGTGGCCTCCATCGGTTAGTTTCAAGTACCGACACAATATCAAGCATGGTATTCATCTCTCTAATTGTATCATCATCTAAATTGGGGGAGTGTGCCAAGCACGTCTATAAAGGGTCAGAGGATAAAGTCAGAAGAGTTTCATCTTCTATGAAAGAATCAATCATGTTAATGTCATAGGCATCATCATCATCCTCTGCCTGTCTGCTCATATTGAAAAAGATATTGAGCTCCAATGTCATATTTTCAAAAGACAAATTCATGACTCTATTCCTACAATTAATTATTGCATTTGATGTGGCAAGGAATGGGCAACCAAGAATGACTGGAATTTGAGTGCTCATGTCCATGATGGGTTGAGTATCTAAGATAATAAAATCTATTGGGTAGTAGAATTTGTTAATCTGGACCAATACATCCTCAATTATCCCTCTCGGTACATGGACTGAGCAATCAATAAGTTGTAATGTGGTCTGGGCAGGTTCTAATTTACCTAACTCATCTGTTCGTAGACCAAGTAGGGGATCAGATTTACTCTTGCTCCTAAGTCAAGAAGTGCGTGCTCAATCCAGTAGTTCCCAATTACACAAGTGATGGTTGGGCTACTAGGATCTTTGTACTTTTGTGGCACATCTTGTCTTAGGATGACACTCACTTTTTCTGTTAAAAAGTTTTTCTTTTGAATATTTTGCAGTCTTTTGGTAATGCATAGATCTTTGAGAAATTTAGCATATGAAGGTATTTGTTTAACGACATCTAGTAGAGGAATGTTGACCTTCACTTATTTAAGAACTTCTAGAATGTCTTGAGAGTTAGAGAGAGGTTTTGGTGCAATCAACCATTGAGAAAATGGAGCAAACTGCTTGCCTTAAGGTTCGAGTTTTAATTCTTGTGGAGCAATGCTAGATCCATCATTGTTGTCTTCTTTCGGGTCCTTGGGCATTTTAGGCCTAACTAGAATGGCTTTGTTAATGGGATTCCCACTCCTAAGTGTGGTGATAGATTTAGCTTGCTCCATCTGACTTGAAGAGCTTGGGTCACTAACCTCGTATTGTGGTTTTGGATTGGGGAGAGTTTGGGCCGGAAGGGTCCCCTTTTCCCCAATTGATTTGTTTGCCTCAAGCCCTTGTATTGCCTTTGTAAGGTTTTAAAAGGCTTTGAGCATACCCTGATTAAAAAGATCTTAATTTTTGATATGTTTTAAGACCTTATCCTCTTGAAGTTTCCCTTGATTTAAGAATTGGTTAGGGAATCCTTAAGGAGTAGCAGTTTGTCTGTTCCTCAAACTGAAGTTTGGATGACTTCTCCAACTAGGATTGTATGTTGAAGTAGGTCCACTGAAAGGTCTTTGGTAATTATTCACAACATTAGATTGATCATTCAGTACCTCTTGAAAAGTAGATATTGTTGGATAATTTTCAGTTGTGTGAATGTTGCAAGCACAAATACCGTAAACAGTTTCCTTAGCCTTATCCTTCTTAAGTTCTATGGCCTCAAGTTTTCTTTTGAGATTATCCACTTTAGCATTTATGTCATCGTCCTCTTTCAGAAGATATATTTTGCCCCTCTTCTTTGATTGAGTAGGCTTAGAAGTGGTGCTAGATTTTAGGGAGAATCCTATGATTGTGTGTTTCTAGCAAGCTTATTAAAATAATCCCACACATCATCGACCTCTTTGCTCATGAATTCCCCATTGCACATTATCTCGTCCATTTGGCGCATGGAAGATGTTAGCCCATTGTGGAAAAAACTTGTTATGCGCCACGTTTCAAAACCTTGTTGTGGGCATGAACTGACAAGATCCTTGAACCGCTCCCAATATTAGAAGAATGTTTCATCATCCCTTTGGGCGAAGTTCATGATCGATTTTCTAAGGGTGTTCGGCTTATGATATGGGAAGAGTTTCTTTATGAACTCCCTTGTCATGTCATTTCATCTACCAATAGATCGTGAACATAGTGAATGCAACCACTCCTTAGCTTTCTCTTTCAAAGAGAAGGGAAAGAGTTTTAAACTAACCATATCCTCAGACACGTTGGGAAAATATAAAGTGGCTATGATCTCATCAAACTCTTTCAAGTTTAGGTATGGATTTTCATATTCAAGTCCATGGAATTTTGGAAGGAGTTTGATCACTCTTAGCTTGATATCCATATGTCCTGTATTTTATATAAAAACCATGCATGAAGGTGTGCTCACTCCCGCTGGTTGTAAATAGTTTTATAGACTATGAGGCGTGGGTAATTAATGCACCTCCTTTTCATCCTGAATTTTCTCAACCCAAGGTTGAAGTGTGTTTGGAGGTTGATTGGCAGCCATAACTTCAGTTAACTCTAAGGATCTCTGGTCGTGTTTAATCTTGTGATGGATATGCAACCCTTTGATTAGTCCTCCTTCACTCAAGAGACGTCGAGTGTTGTCACAGACCTACTTGGGCATGAAACACTCTTAGCCCTCAATTTCAGAATCTAACCTAACCCTAAAAAGAAAGAAACCTAAGACAATTAAGAAATTTAGAAAATAAAGGGAGAGAATTAGAAAGAGGTTACCACATTGGAAGTTTCTATGTTAAGATCCTATAAAATAGAAAAACAAGTAAGTTTCTAAAAATAAATCAGGAAAATTCTAACCAAAAAATAGAAAATAAATAATCCTAATCTTAACCTAATTCCAAAAACTAATTAATCTCAGAAAAATGCAACCGTTAGTCCCTGGCAAAGGTGCCATAAACTTGTTTACAACCTCAAGTGTAGGGTCGTGATGTAGTAATAATCTCATTAAGATCGAGGTCGAATCTACAGGGTCCGAACTTGTATGTTTCTTAAATTAATTAGAACTAGAAGTAGAAGAATATGTGAATCTAATTATGAAGTAATTGAGAGAGCAATTGTGGTTAAAGTAATTAAAACTTGTAAATTTAAAGGTGGGAACTAGGGTGCCAAGGATCCACTTGTAGCTCTTGGGATGCTACCTTACTTTGATTCAAAAAGCACAATTGGAATTGGAGTCCTATCCTATCCAATTGGAAAATAAAGCAATTTAAATCAAATTTGAACTTTCATTGACCTAATTCTCAATGGAGGAGAATTGTGAAGGTTGGAAGGGATTCCGTCACCAAACAATGCCCATGAGACGATGGCAAACAATGGGATTTACCAATCCTACAATCTCAAAATAGGAAGAAGAAGATACTCAAAGCTATTGCAGATCTATTACAATTTGAGTCACAACAAACCATTAAAAACTAAAAGTATTCCTTAAAAAAACACGAAGTTCAACATAAACATGAATCAAAACAAAGAAAACATCCCAATAATGCTACAAGCTTCACCTCTTTCCCTTATCTAAGTGGTTTAGCCAACCATAGACATGATTAAACTAAAGTCTCTTAAATAAAACATGAAAATAACTAAGGAAGAGGAAGAAAAACTTGTCGCGATGGCTTCTCCGCCCTTTTATTCCACTCCTTAAACCTAGAAGATGCTTAGGAAGATCCTAGGGACTCCTATTTATAGTTGTACCACACCCTCTTGCGAATCGACCTTAAAAATTCACAAACTGACCTTGGAACCACCTTAAATTTATGAAGTCCATGTGCTGTCTGCATAACATTCAATAAGTCAAGGATAGCGTGAATTTTAAAAGATAATGTTGCTAGAGTTCGAGTCGAAGTTTCTTCGACTAGTCAGGCAGAGCTTACACTGGTCGAAGTAGGGCTTAAGTTAGTTGAAAATCACTTGGTTTCCTTAGATATTTGGCATATGAAATATTCAATATTGATCTCTTAGATTCATCCTTTGCTTTGGTAATTCTTGAGCATCAAATCCATGCTTTTAACATTCTTTTCAATCCAAGCTCTCAAATTCACCTTGCAACACAAACATGTATAAAATATACCATTAAGTAGTATTATGTGCATAAAACCAAGATATAAGCGGGGGAAAATATGCAATATTTGACACTCAACATTAGCCGATTGCGTCATTCCTTCAACGGTTGATTGCACCAAAACCTCTCTCTAACTCTTAGGATATTCTAGAGGTTCTTAAGCAAGTGAAGGTCAATATCCCTCTATTGGATGTTGTTAAACAAATCCCTTCATATGCCAAATTTTTGAAAGATTTATGTATGACCAAAAGATAACAAAACGTACAAAAGAAAATCTTTTTCACAAAAAAGGTGAGTGCCATCCTCAAGCAAGATGTGCCACAAAAATACAAAAATCTCGGTAGCCCAACCATCACTTGTGTAATTGGGAACCACCGGATTAAGCACATACTTCTTGACTTGAGGACTAGTGTAAATCTGATCCCTTATTCAGTTTATGAACAATTGGGTCTAGGTGAATTAAAACCCACCCAGACCACATTACAACTTACCGATCGCTCAGTTCATGTACCGAGAAGGATGATTGAGGATGTGTTGGTTGAAGTTGATAAATTCTACTATCCAGTAGATTTTATTGTCCTTAATACTCAACCCATCATAGATGTGAGCACTCAAATACCCATCATTCTTGGTCTCCCATGCCTTGCTACATCAATAATTGTAGGAATGGAATTATGAATTTATCTTTCAAAACTATGACATTGGAGCTCAACATCTTTTTCAACATGAACAAACGTCAGAGGATGATGACAATACTCATGACATTAACATGATCAATTCTTTTGTACAAGATAGAGCACTCCCGACTCTATACTCTGACACTCTAGAGACGTGCTTGTCCCACTCACCTAATTTAGATGATAACATGATTAGGGAGATGAATGTCTTTCTTGATGCTACGCCAATACTCGAAATTAAATGGTGGAGGCCACAATTTGAAAAATTGCTCCAAACTGATGCAATGCCTCTACTGTCTAACCTGAAAGCACTGAACCATGACTTAAAAGCTTTGCTCGCTGATCTTAAATATGTCAATTTAGGTGAAGATGAGACATACCCAATGGTGATCTCTTCCCACCTTGAGAAAGAACATGAGAGTGTACTCATTTCCACTCTCATTGAGCATGAAGGAGCTCTTGGATGATCGATAGTGGACCTCAAGGGAATTGACCATTTGATTTGTACTCACCACATCCATCTGGAGGATAATGAGAAAACCTCGCGACAACTACAACATCGACTCAATCCAAGTGTGAAAGAAGTGGTTAAGGCTGAGGTAATTAAGTTTTTAGATGTGGGTATCATATACCCTATATCCAGCAATCAATGGGTGAGTCCAATTTAAGTAGTTCCTAAGATGTCTGGAATCACCATCATAGCCAATGAAGACAATGAACTCATGCCAATTAGAGTTATTAATGGTTGGAGAATGTGCATTGACTATAGAAAGTTGAATATCGTTACAAGGAAGGACCATTTTTCTTTACTCTTCATTGATCAAATTTTGGAAAGGCTGGCCGATCACTCTTACTATTGCTTCATTGACGGATATTCAGGCTACAATCAGATAGAGATAGCCCTTGAAAATCAAGAGAAGACAACATTCACATGTCTCTTTGGCACCTTTGCTTACCGAAGGATGCCATTTGGACTATGTAATGCCCCCACCATGTTTTATCGATGCATGTTGAGTATTTTTCTGACATGATGGGGCAATATTTAGAGGTCTTCATGGACGACTTCTCTGTCTTTGGTCCATCCTTCAGTGAGTGTTTGGAAAATTGTAAATATTTGCTGAAGCGATGCGAGAAAAAGAATTTGGTTCTGAATTGGGAGAAATGCCATTTCATGGTCCCCAAGGGAATTGTGCTTGGACACAATTTTATCCAGGGGAATTGAGGTAGACAAGGCAAAAATTGATCTTATCACTAACCTACCTCTACTCAAGAGCATACATGATATGCGATCCTTCTTAGGACACGCCGAATTCTATAGACGATTTATAAAGGACTTTAGTCATCTCTCTCATCCTTTATGCATTTTACTTCAAAAGGATGTACCATACGAGTGGACCGAACAATGCCAAGAAGCTTCCACTAAGATCAAGGGCATATTAACTACTGCACCTATCATGCAGCCAACTGATTGGAGTATCCCTTTTGAGATTATTTACGATGCATCTAACTATGCTGTTGGGGCAGTGTTAGTTTAGAGAAAAGAAAAGAAGCCCTACGTTATTCACTATGCAAGTAGAAATCTAAATTCTGCCCAAGTGAACTACTCTATTATGGGAAAGGAACTCTTAACTGTAGTGTTCGCTTTGGACAAATTTATGTCCTACACGATTGGATTTAAGATCATCATCTACACGGACCATGCGGCACTAAAGTATCTTCTTTCAAAGATGGATGTTAAGCCTTGCCTGATAAGATGGATCGTCTTACTCTAGGAATTTAATATTGAAATACGAGACAAAAAGGGAGTAGAAAATGTAGTGGCCGACCACCTTTCTCGACTTGACCTCCTTGATTCCCTTGAGCCGACAATGATAAATGATATATTCCCTGATAAAGAATTGTTTAAACTCTCCCAACTACCTTGGTTTGCTAACATTACAAATTATCTTGCTATAGGTTTTGCGCCAACATATTAGACTGCGCAAGATAAGAAAAAATTCTTCACTAAGGTACATAAGTTTTTATAGGATGATCCTTATTTGTTTAAATATTACTCAGACCAAATTCTAAGGAGATGTGTGCCAGACAATGAACATCAAAGTGTTATCTCCTTTTGTCATTCTCAGGCTTGTGGTGGTCACTTTTCTACTAAAAAGTCCACCGCCAAAATTCTACAGTGTGGCTTTTACTGACCCACGATGTTTAGAGATACTCATTAATTTTGTAAAGCTTGTAAGCATTGTCAGAAATTGGGAGGGTTGTCCCATCGAAATATGATGCCTCTTAGCCACATTCTTATCATTAAAGCATTTAATTGCTAGGGCATCGATTTCATGGGACTATTCCCCCAATCCTTTGGGAATATTTACATTTTATTAGCAGTAGACTGTCACTAAGTGGGTCGAAGCGATCCCGTGCCGGAATAACGAGAAAATATCCTTTCTCATTTTGGAATGCCTCGGGCCATCATTAGTGATGGAGGTTCACACTTTTGTAATAGGCCATTTGAGAACTTAATGAAGAAATATGGCATCTCTCATAAAGTGAGCACTCCATACCCCCCATAGACAAGAGAGCAAGCCGATATTTCCAATAGGAAAATTAAATAAATTCTGAAAAAAATGGTGAACCCTGGCCGTAAGGATTGGTTGATTCGCTAGACTGATGTCTTATGGGCTTACCGTACAGCTTTTAAGACCCCCATTAGAATGTCTTCCTTTAGACTCACCTATGGGAAAGCTTGCCACCTACCCGTGAACCTGGAAATGAAGCTTACTGGGCTATGAAAATTCTAAACTTTAATTCGAACAACGTTGGCTTGTTGCGCAAACTTCAATTGAATGAATTGGAGAATTCCAAAATAACGCTTATGAGAACTCGAGAATTTACAAGGATAGGATGAAGGTATTCCATGACAAGAACATCCTTCAAAAATCATTCATAACTGGTCAAAAAGTCCTTCTGTACAATTTTCAGTTACATCTTTTTCCAGGTAAACTTCGATCTCATTGGACCGGTCCCTTCACCCATTGGCTCAACTCGCCACCAGAAGGGACCATTGGTCAGTTGGCGAAGACCTTCTTTGTGGTAAGCTATTCTTAAGCTGTTGTTGCTCTTCTTTTATCTTGTTCTGACATCTCCTTTTTAGTAGTTCAGTCCTTTCTTGTTGAACGTCCACCACGAACTCTTGCATTTGCTGGAGGAAGTGAAGGAGGTGAAAGATGGACTGCTGCGAAACGTGCTCGAAGTTGAGCAATTCCATCTCGACGTCGAGCGATCTTGCCTTGAGTCCGAGCAACTTCGTTCCGCCATGGAGGCATGGGCAATGGAGTCGGTGGTTGAGTTGGAGGCAACTAAGAAGCTGCTGGTCGATGCTTCAGAGAGGCCGGTGAGGTGGAAGGCTGATAATGTCAGGCTACACTGCACCTTGGAGGTGAAGCTCAAGGAAGCCTAGGTAGCTATCTCCTCAGCACGGGCAGCCTCTGTTGAGGAGTTCAAGTCCTTTGAGTTATACTTGAAGGATAGGGACACTTTGTACAGTGTTGGATACGAAAGGTGCCTCGAGTATGTGCAGGAGCCGCATCCAGAGCTTGATCTCTTGAGCTTTGAGGAGGCCAACTCTGACTCCTGGGCATCTCCCGAGGAAGTACTTGCTGGGCAGCCCCCCGAACCCTAGTAGCTAGTTCCTTTTTTTTTTGTAAACCTGATGTATTATGCCCTCCAGAGCTTTTATCAATACAATTAAGTTTTTGGCATTTTGTTCATGCACAAGTATTTCTAAGTAGGAAGGTCGATCTTTCGACACTTTAATCGTTATAGCCGTAGTACTTCTGACCTTTTTATTAAAGGTCGAGCGGTCAATTTGGGCTCTCCTTCCCCTTGTATCACGGGAGCCCTCAGTAGTTCTTCATAGGTCAGACACATGAATGATGGTAGCGTATGGCCCAACCTCTCTTCAGAGGGTCTGCGCATTGATAAGGGTTGTTCTTCGCAAATGCTATGGTAAGCCCTTAGTAGACGTTCAATAGACAACCACTTGTAGATATAAAAAGTAGAAGGTAGGCCTCAAGATTTTATTATAATAATTCGAACAGGAACTTGACATGGCATATTTTGTAATTGGGACAAGTCGGCTTTCAACGCCTGATAGATTTTGAGGTGCTCAATGTTCTTAGGGTGAGGTAGGAGCCAGCCATCCAAGTCCTTGAGTTGATATGATCTATGTCTGCTTATGCTCATTACTACATAAGGTCCTTCCCAGTTCAGTCCTAAGGTTCCTGAGCCGAGTTCCTTGGTGTTTTGGAAGGTTCTGCGGAGGACTGGGTATCTAGCTCAGAATCCTCTTGTCTTTACTTTGGAGTTGTAGAAACGGGTGACCTGCTATTGTCGGATCGCGATCCTAAACCGAGCTTGCTCTCTTCTTTTGTCGATGAGGTTGAGGTCCAGTGCTATTAGCTCGACATTCTGTTGTTTGTCGTAAGAGTAAGTCCGAGCTGTCGAAAGTCCTATGTCAATCGGGGCAATGTCTTTGACACCAAAGGCTAAGGAAAAGGGGATCTCCCCAGTGGCTGTTCGAGCGATAGTTCTGTATGCCTACAGAACATGTGGGAGTTCTTCAGCCCATGACCCTTTGGCTTCTTGAGCTTTGTCCGGAGATGGTTTTTAATGATTTTGGTTACCGCCTCGACTTGGTCATTGGCCTATGGATGGCGCGGTGATAAATAAACATTTTGGATCCAAGGTTCTCATACATACCTCGAAACTATTTATTGTCAAATTGCTTTTCATTGTTTGAAATGATCGTGCAAGGAACCCCATACCTACGCATGATGTTCGTCTAGACGAAATTCGTGATTTCTTCACCCGGGGTTCAGCCTCGGCCCATTTAGTAAAATAATCGATCGCGACCACTACAAACTTAGTCCGTCCTTTGTTGGTCGGCAGGGGGCCGATGATGTCGATTCCCTATTGTACAAATGGTCGTGGTCCGAATATAAGGGTTAGCCATTCGGGTGGTTGTCGAGGCATGGCCGCAAAGCACCAACATATGTTGGATTTCTGGGCATATTGCCAAGCATCTGCTTAAATGGTCGGGCAATAATATCCCTGTCAAATGACCTTATGAGTTAAGGCTCGGCTGCCAGAGTGATTCCCACAAATGCCTTCATCGATTTCTTTCAGAACATACTAGGCTTCCTCGAATCGGAGGCATTTAAGATAGGAAAGGTAGAATCCCTTTTTGTATAAGATGTCCCCAACCATGGTGTAGCGAGTTGCCTTTGAGCGATCTAGGGGCAGCTTTTCATCCTTAAGGAAGTTGATGATTGGATCCATCCAGGTCAGCCCTGAATTTATCGAAAAAACTACAGCTGGATCAAATTTATTGACGCTTAGTTCGATAAGGAATTCGATTGGGATCAACCTTTGAATATCATCATCGACTGCAGTAGAAAACTTTGCCAACATGCTTGCTTTAGAATTTTTAGCTCGAAGAATGAGGCCAACATTCCATTTCTGGAACTTGGCCATCATTTTGTTGGCTTTTAGTCGGTAAGCTTTCATGCGATCCTTTTTACCCTAATACTTGTTGGCTATCTGATTAACAACGAGCTGTGAGTCATGGTAAACTTCAAGACGTTGGGCTCCCATAGCGGCCGCCAACCTAAGTCTGGCTAGCAACACTTTATATTCTATAGCGTTGTTGGATTCTTGGAATCCAAATCTAAAGGCATATTGTACACATGTGTGATTTAGTGTTTCTAGAACTATACTGGCCTTGTTGGCTTTAGAATTGGATGAGCCATCGACATACGGCGTCCACGTCAATTTTTCGGACTCAACCAAGGTCGACTCAAACAAATTACTTTAGTCGAACTGAATTCTCTAATCGGATTTTAGATTAGTCCGAATGCTCGGATCAGATTCTTGATCATGCTCATGAATGAGTTTGGCAATAAAGTCAGCTACTGCTTGGCCATTGATTGTTGTTCGGGGTTAGTACTTAATGTCAAACTCACCGAGCTCGATTTCCCATTTTGTCAGCCTCCCCGAGGCTTCACGCTTCTATAACACTTGGTGGAGAGGTTGATTAGTTGGAATGATGATGGTATGGACCTAAAAGTATGGCTGTAAACATCGGGATGAAATGACCAGAGCCAGCACCAATTTCTCTATATTTGGTATTGGCGGAGACCATGGCCTTATTGACATAATATACTGAGAGTTGTTTCCCTTCATGTTCCCTAATCAAGGCCGAACTAACTGCCACAGTCGAGACTGCTAAGTACAACAGCAATGGTTCTCCTTGCTCGGGCTTCAAGAGTAATGACGACAACCCTAGATACTGGTTTAGTTGCTTAAAAGCAAGCTCGCATTCTTCCGACCATTCCACCATTAGTTTCCCTTTTAATTGCTTAAAGAAAGGAAGACACTTATCTATAGCTCAAGACATAAAGCGGTTCAGTGCAGCAATTCATCCTGTAAGGCACTGGAGTTCTTTCATCATCTTTGGCGAGCTCATATCGAGCAGGGCCTGGATTTTATCGGGGTTTTCTTCGATTCCTCTTTGACTGACTAGAAATTCATAGAATTTTCAAGAGCCAACTCCAAAGGCGCACTTGCTCGGATTTAGTTTCATATAATATTCTCGAAGGATTACAAACATCTCATCGAGGTTGGATACTTGATCTATAGCCTTATTTCTCTTGACAAGCATGTCCTCTACATAAACCTCTATTGACTGCCTGATTTGGCGGGCAAACATCTTGTTGACGAGCCTTTGATACATGGTTTTGACATTCTTTAGCCCAAAAGGCATGATTCTGTAACAATAGAGGCCTTTGTTGGTGATGAAAGTTATCTTCCGCTTATCGTATAGGTGCATCGCAATTTGGTTATAGCCTGATGTAACGCCCTGAAATCTGGGGGTCGAGCATAACTCAGCTCCCGAGTTCCAAAACATCACTTATGCAATATTTTTAATGATGGATGTATGTTGACTGTATTAGTGCATAAAACATGGAATAAATTAAGCGAAAACACAGATACGATTCAGGGATAAGTGAATAAAGCAAGCGGAGGACTTATAGAAAAATATGTGTATAAGTGTAAATCCCTGAAGTACATATACAAGCCAGGTCGTATGAAGTGCTATTTAACAAAATTATAAGTATCAAGTTACATCATTTAAGTTCCCAAAAATAATCCCAGAGATCCCGCGCATCAGACCAAGGCTCGCTAGAACCCGTCTGAAAACTGCATATAAGAGAACGCAGCCTCATCATCATCCATCTCCCGCTCTGCCTCAGAAGTTACATCCACATCTGCAACATCAGAACCTAAGACAGAGTCTGGTGGGTGTTTAACACCACCCCAGAAACGTGGGAGTGAGTGATCAACTCAGTGGAACAATAAGGCACTGGTTAACATGTTATCAGTTCAATCAAACAGTAATGATAAAGCAGAACAATTAAATAAATCCTAAGTACTCTTGTTAATGCAAGGATGTATGCAAAATGATGCGTGCCCTCACGCGTACACCCTCAGCGTCTTCATCTTACGTTACGCATGACATCGCCTTAAAGTGCGCCAAATCTACAAAGCACATGCAAATGCGGTGCATGGATATGATTACCAAGTTGTTATTAGTCCATTTCATACAGCAGGATTGGGAAGCTAAGATACCTTCCTCATGTCACCATCCAAACAGTGATCCATTCTAGGGTCGTTAATCCTAGACATCTCATACGATCATATAGTTGAGGTCGTAGCAAAGGGTTCGTCACCAATCAATGCACGCCTTTCATACCTTTACTACCACAATTCGGCTCGTCACCTCCTTGCGGTATCCAGGTATGCTCGAGGTCACTACAAAGGGCTCGTCACCAATCAATGTAGGCCGACAGCACGAATATAGTGTCCCATAACACCATAATCGGCTCATGAGTTTAGTTGCTCACTGATCACTACGGGGAGGCTCGTCACCCCAGCGTAGGCCGACAACTTGACCACGGTATCCCATATCACCATGTCCGGCTCATGAGTCTTAGCGGATCGAGGTACCATGGTTATTAGGATTTCACTGGTAAGTTTGGTACCCTAGATTCAAGCAGTAGCGTCCATACATGGTGAACATACATCAAAAAATCGGGTTACTTGACGAACTCGACTAGCACGAGCGCATGTTGAGTTGAGCGACATAGAGTGCGCAAACACTCCGTGTGGCCAAACTACTGCCGACAACTCTAATACGGCTCGGGTTCATCTAATATGTCCTACGTGGCGAAAGCAATCTCAACCACGAACATAGAGTCGATTACCGATTTCCTGGACTAATGCATAGTCCCAGACACCTTACACTACAACAGATATTCATATGGAATGTAAAACAGTAATGGAACAACAACTTAAATCATGGTACATAAACACTTGAGGAATATCAACTTAACATAAATGTAAGCACAAGTAGTGCTTGAATTTAAATAACATGGAATGTAACTTGCATAAAGGAAATCATGCACATCAATAGGAGTGTTGAGAATCACTTCTCAACGCCCGCAATTAGTGTAATAAATTACACTTTAGATCATTCATGCATTTCTACAAACACTTAGCATACATGGAACAACATACATGACGTACGTTGAAGAACATGCATTTAGACAATTCCTTTTACCAAGGAGTTATCATACATGCATCTAGCATACATACACGACAAATAATCATGGCAAACACAAGTGCATATTTTATACGTATACGGTACTTTATACATACACATAGAATACACAAATCTCAATATAACACATGTATAACAGGAAAGCAACGTAAACACAACATTTGGCTTGTAGAGTCTCATCCATAACAAGAATAAATCACTAACTGGCATTGAAAGCCTTGAAAACCATAACCTATACACTTAAAGTCCGCACCTTAAGCAAGGAAAGAACACCGAACTGATTTAGACAAGTTGTCTTCGTCAACGCCGATAGAATACCCTAAAACAAGGATGGAAATGAGATACAACAACACCAAGACTAATCTAAGCTCTAACACAGATTAGGGTTAGATTAACTTACCCCAAAATGAACTCAGAATCGTTAGAATAACGATTCAAAGTGATGGTTCAAAGATGAAGAAGAACAAGGAAGAATCCATAATGATTCACCAAACTTCTCTCTCACTTTCTCTCTCTTTTCCACTCTCCTTCCAAGCTAGGGTTAAAGAAAATTCGTATGGAAAAGAGAGCTAGGGTTTAAGGACTATAAATAGGCCTATTATTGATGAAAATAACCCCAAGGACAAGGTATACTTAGGTTATAACCAAAGCATGCCTTTCTCGATCCAATGAAGCACTTCTGGTGGGCCTATAACCACGAAAGGTCGGACTTAAGCTCCTTGACCATGGATCTCGGTCAAGCTGAGTTTTCATACCGACCGGCTCTTCAGATCAGCTGTGGCGGACCACACTCAAATCAACGGTCACAGAATCTCGATCAGGTCCACAAGCACTAGGATATGCCTGGACCAACTATCCTAATCAGGGGGTGAAATAGGGTCAGAATCCAACGGTCAGATAGCTTAAAATCGTCACGCAAGCGACACGACTCAGATTTCATAAAAACTTAATAAATTCCAACCGTTCCCACACTCTTCACTCCGAGCTCAAACAAATCGACCCAGAACATCACATGGACTTGATTTTCGAGGAGATGGTTAAGCCCAACTCGGTGACCGCAACAGCCTAAGATCATCGCTATTGGACTTTCGACGCGCGGTCCAGGTCCGATCCAAATCTTCCAAAAATTTTCCAGAACAACTGGATTTAGCGATGGATCTCAGATTTCAGAGTAACGTAGCGCTAACTAATCTACAAGTTTTAAGCCATGCAGATACAATTTAAAGTGATTGATGCGAATTTCACAAGCAATCGAGTATAGCCTAATTACCCCAAAAACAGCTACTTAAGGAAAGATTAGCAAAAAATTCCAAGGTCGTTACAATCTGCCCCCCTTAAAGAAAATTTCGTCCTTGAAATTCATACCTTCATATAAGCCTCAAGGATCAGAGGGTAGGTCTTCCTGACCTCAGCTTCAGATTCCCAAGTAGCCTCTTTCACACCATGATGCGTCCATAGCACCTACACAAGAGGGATAACCTTGCTACGCAATACATGCTCCTTCCTGTCGAGAATACGCGTCGGTCGCAGTACATAAGTGACATCCTCACTCAACTGCACTTGCTCCCAACTAATAATATGCGAAGGATCAGGAACATACTTCTTCAGCATAGAAACATGAAATACGTTATGCATGCCCGCAAGAGGTGTGGGTAAAGCAAGGCGGTATGCTACCGCTCCCACTCGATCCAGAACTTGAAATGGACTAATAAATCTCGGCGTCTGCTTTCCCTTCTTACCGAACCGCAGAACTCCCTTCATAGGAGAGACCTTCAGAAACACATGGTCTCCAACCTCAAACTCAAGCGGTCGACGCCTCGTATCAGCATAACTCTTGTGCCTGCTCTGTGCTGTTAGAAGTTGACGTCGAATGATGTCAACCTTCTCTGAAGTCACCTGCACCAACTCCGGGCCATGCAAACTACGCTCACCAATTTCTGCCCAGCAATATGGTGCTCTGCACGGGCGACCATACAACGCCTCATAGGGAGCCATGCCGATACTCCCCTGGAAACTATTATTATACGCGAACTCTGCATACTGAAGACAATCATCCCAACTGTCCTTGAAATCCAAAACACAAGCTCGCAACATATCTTCCAGGACTTGATTCACGCGCTTCGTCTGCCCATCTGTTTGCGGATGAAACGCAGTGCTGAACTTCAGTTTCACACCCATTGCTTCCTGGATACGAGTCCAGAAGATAGATGTAAAACGTGTGTCTCTATCAGACACAATCTCCAGGGGAACTCCATGCAGACGCACTATCTCCTTGATATACAACCTAGCCAACTCGTCTGTAGAGTAAGTGATTCTGATCGGTAAGAAATGCGCCGACTTCGTTAATCGATCGACGATCACCCAAATAGAGTCAAATCCCTTCCTCGTCCTCGGCAACCCAGAAATAAAATCCACAGAGATGAAATCCCACTTCCATTCAGCTATGGGCATGGGCTGCAACAACCAGGAGGTCGGCGATGCTCTGCCTTGACCTGCTGGCACGTGAGACAATGAGAAACAAATTCAGCAATCTGGACCTTCATATTGTCCCACCAATAAGACCTCTTCATATCCTGATACATCTTCGTGCTACCTGCATGCATCACAAGTTTAGAACTATGGGCTAACTCGAGAACCTCCCGTCTCAAGTCAGGGATGTCAGGAACACATAACTGGCCACGAAAACGTAGGCCCCCATCAGAACTAACACTCCAGTCGGAGTTCTCATCTGTACCAACCCGCTGCCCATCTTCACCAAAAGCTCATCATCTACCTGAGCTGCAATGATCCTCTCGTCGATAAGGGGCTGTACACGAATGTGTGCGATAACCTCATACAGCTCAACCACTGTAAGCTTCTGCTCAAAATCGCGCACGAACTCCAACATATCCCACTCTGCTATCATCAGCGGAGCCGCAAACTCATTAGCCTTCTTGCGACTCAACGCTTCTGCCACAAGGTTCGCCTTGCCCGGATGGTAAGAAACATCGAACTTAAAGTCCTTCAATGTTTCCATCCATCTGCGCTGCCTCATATTCAAATCACGCTGCGTGAAGATATACTTAAGGCTCTTATGGTCGCAAAAGAGCTCGAACTCCTCACCATAGAGGTAATGTCTCCAAAGCTTTAATGCGAAGATGACAGCTGCTAATTCCAGGTCGTGCGTAGGGTAATTCTCTTCATGCTTCCTCAACTGACGCGAAGCATAAGCAATCACCCTGTCCTTCTGTATAAGGACACAACCCAGACCAACGCGAGAGGCGTCAGTATATAAAATATACTTAACCCCTTGCTCTGGCAATACTAGCACAGGGGCAGATGTCAACTTGTCCTTGAGCTCTTGAAAAGCTAACTCCGCCTGCTCATTCCAAGCAAACTTCAAATCTTTTCGTGTCAACTGCGACAATGGTCTGGCAATATTTGAGAAGTCTTGAATGAAGCGTCGATAATAGCCTGCAAGACCCAGAAAACTCCTTACCTCAGTAACTGAACCAGGCTACTTCCAGTCCTGCACTATAGTTACCTTGGCAAGGTCGACGGCTATTCCTTCCTTGGACACCACATGTCCCAGGAACTTGACTTCTTCTTTTCAGAAATTACACTTCTCGAACTGTGCGAAAAGCTGATGCTCCTTAAGAGTATCCAAAACCACTCTTAAGTGCTCCTCGTGCTCTGCCCGGCTCGCCGAATAAACTAAGGTGTCATCGATAAAGACAATGACGAATTGGAACAGGAATGGCCGAAACACCCTGTTCATCATATCCATGAACACGGTCGGTGCGTTCGTCAAACCGAACAACATCACAAGGAACTCATAATGACCTAAGCTAGTCTTGAAAGCCGTCTTCTGCACATCCCCATCCTTGACGCGCAACTGATGATACCCTGACTGCAGATCAACCTTCGAAAAGTACCACGCCCCCTTCAACTGATCAAACAGATCATCAATCCTGGACAAAGGGTACTTATTCTTCACAGTTACCAAATTCAACCTGCGATAATCAATACACAATCGTAAAGAACCATCCTTCTTCTTCACAAACAAAACAAGCGCTCCCCAAGGAGACACACTAGGCCGAATAAAACCCAAATCTAGCAAACCATCTATCTGCTTCCTCAACTCCTCCATTTCACTCGGAGGCATACGATAGGTGGGTAATGAAATGGGCGCCGCACCAGGCATAAGATCGATAGCAAAATCAATCTCACGCTAAGGAGGTAATCCAGGAATCGACTCAAACACATCTTCAAACTCCTGAACTACCGGCATACTAACCAACGCCGATTCGGCCGAATTCTCCAACAGAGAAGAATAAAAATCAATACGAAGTGGGTAACTGACTTGAACCGGAAAAGTAACAGTCTCGCCCTCAGGTCCATGGATCGCCACTGATCTAGCTTCACAATCAATCTCAGCTCGCATCCTCGTGAGCCAATCCATACCCATAATAACATCGTAGTGATAAAGCGGTGCAACTAACAAATCAACAAGGATCGATCCACTTCCCAGATCGACTAAATAATCCATACAACGCTTGTCCAAAGCAGAGGAAATCCCAGTAGCGGTAGTAAGCGTCACTCCTTGTATAGGAACAGATCTCAAACCCAAACGCCTAACTACCGCATAAGATATAAGAGAAGTAGTGGACCCTGTATCCACTAACACAGAAACGGGAATACCTTCAATGTGCGCTGTCACCTCGAAGGACCTCGGCATTAAGTCAGACATAGGCGCTTCAGCTGAAAGCGCATGAACTCGAGCCTGCTGCTGACGATTCGGCAGAGGAACTATGGGCCGCTGAGGTGGCCTGAAGCTAGGAACTGCAGGTCTGAAGGATGGATGAGCTGGCGCTGATCGAAGAGGTGGAGGAGAAATAACCTGAGGCATCGGACGGCTAACCCTCTGCGGTGAAGTAAAACCACCGGCTCGCATATAGGAGAAGCAAAAATGGTCCAAGTGCCCCACCTTCCCATAATAGGAACATCGAAGATCAGCTCTCATCTGCTGAGCGGGCGGCGCTGAACACCTAGGAGGAGAATCTGCTTGCGGCCTCTTGCCGAGGAAAGGTGCACCCTGAAAGTCCGGTCGCAGCGTAGGAACCATCGGTGCTCGCATGCAGGACGCTCTATCCCCGTCCTGCTCTGCTCACAAGGACATGCCCACCAGCTCCGCATACGAAGAAATGCTAGCACAGCAAATCTTTGATCGGATCTCAGGTCTCAATCCCTCAGAGAAACGCTGTATCCTTATCGGCTGATCACCTAGGATCAAAGGAACATACCACCCCAACTCAGTAAACTGGTTCTCATACTCCGTAACCGACAACCCTCCCTGGCAGAGGCGAAGGAACTCACTCTCCTTCTCGTGTCGGTACGTGACCGGGAAATACTTCTCGTGGAAGCGGGCCTCAAACGCCTACCACCACCAAACAAAATCCTCCTCAACAGTGCGAAGAACACTGTCCCACCACAGACTGGCTTCCTTCTCAAACATAAAGGAGGCAAGCTCAACCTGCTCGACCTCAGAGCAGTGCAGCGGTCTCAGCATCTTAGAGATGCGGTCTATCCAATACTCGGCCTCCTCGGGTCTATGAGAACCCGCAAAAGTAGGAGGTCGCAAGCGCTGGAATCGCTCGAAAGTGCCGCTGGCACTGGCGCTCCCAGATGGAGGCATAAGTGATACAGTGGAGTCACCCCCACTGACTGAGCAAAGATGCCAGCCATGGAAGAGAGGAACTCCTGCTGCTGGTGGTGGTGGTGGTGGTGGTGGTGCTACTGCTGAATCTGCTGCTGCTGCATCAACAACATCATCTGCTCAAACCTATCAGCAGGCGAAGCAGACGAAGGTGCACGGCTTGGCTCAGGAACCGAGGGTGTGACTGGAGGAGCCATAGGTGTCGACCCAACACCGGCATGAGATGGACCCGCCTGCGGATCTGACTGGCTATCGCTCAAGGGAGGAACCCCAGCAAGCAAATCAATCAAAGAGAGACGGGCCGAAGACTTCGAACCCTTAGGAGGCATCCTTATATTCAACAGAGGATGCAACCTGTCAGATTCTACGTCACATAATCCATCCACACAACAACACAGCACAACTCCAAAGACAAACAACATGCATTCCATTAATCAAAATCATCGCAATACAAGTAGTGTAGCAATACATGAATCACGACTAGGAAAGCATGAAAATAACAACATCTAACATTTCAAACAACCACAGCAACTACAACAACCACAAACAACTCCAACAACTACAACAACTACAACACTCCAACTACAAGCCAACAACGGCTACACACAGAAAGAAAACACTAAACAAAGCAAAGGACGGCCACAACGATGCTACTCGTCGAAATCAGGAGATGGAGGCGGAGCACCCTTATCCTGTAAGCAATACAGGATAGACTTCAGAGTCCGAGTCACCTTCTTAAAATTATGTTTAACAAGGCCTCGAAGATTAACCATATCCTAGCGTAAAACAGCCTGCCTTTCTTCAAGCCGTGTAAGACGGGCATCTCTGGCAGTCTGCTCTGCGCTCTGCTCTGGCGCCACAGAAGGAGAGCTAACAGTCGAATCCCGTGCCTCAATCTCTTCCTCGTCCTGCTCTGCTTCTTCCTCAGACTCCGCACCACCTTCAGCATAACTCTCTTCATCACCGCTCTCAGACTCAGCCTCACCCTCTGAGGCAAGTCGACCAGAACCAACCTCCATCAGCTTAAGAGTCCTCAGATTGATATGACGAACAGGAATCGGCTTCTCAGCTCCAAGCCTATAGCCAAACTCATGTGCAATCTTGCAAATGAGGCGGCCAAATGGGAGCGACTCGGTCCTTCTACTCGAACGAGCGATGAGAATAATCTGGCGCAGGACGTACGTCGGCATACACAACTTCGCTTCCTGCCCTACCTGATATAGGAAATCCACCATCAGGCGCGTACACTCACTGCGATTGCTCCACCTTGGGTATACATTGAACGTAAATATGTGGTGAAGCAAATGAAAGTCGTCCGTCATGTGGGAAGCCAGAAGACTCCTATTCGGCTGCCATTCGACCAGACGACCACACAAGGATCGGGTGCGATGATCCCTCTCGCTCACACTGTCCACATTCTTCTCGCTGGCATACAGTTCACCAAGTGGCACCTTCAGGAGTCGGGATATCAAAGCAACATTGACAATACCCACTCGACCGCTACCACAAGGAATCTTGAACTGCGGAGGCTCCAGCGAAGGTTACAGAATGTTGGCATAAAAGGCCCGAACAGTGTTAGCATTCGCGCGATACTCGCCTTCAAACAAGGGACCCCAACCAGCCCCTTCTAGGCGCTCTAACAAGAAAAACTCACCAAAGAGCCGCGGATCAACATGAGCCTCAAAAAGGACTCTACGGCCTTCATAGACTCCATGCGACAACTCTGCCAATAAAGTCCTACTAACGGGAGCTCTAGGATCAAGGTCCCGCTTCGTCTGAAATTCACGAGTGGCGGACGTGCTCACGGCGGCGCCTCTCGGCCTCCATGCACTGGTAGGGCGGCTCGGCCCGACTTCATCCATGGGCGCTCTCTTCTTCCCCATCAAGGAAAGAAGGGAAGAAATGGAAAAGATGGCCGTCACAATCTCAAAGAGGGCCATGAGAAAAGAGACAAAGAGAAAAATAGGAAGATGGTGAAGCTTCCACACAACTAATAGCCAAAATGGGATGCAAGAGCTCAAATGAGAAGGAAAGAAAAAGAAATCAGCAATAAGAGGGAGGATTTAGAGATGGGGTGATGGGTTTGCACGAAAAATGGAAGAAGAAGAAGATTTGGGAGAGATTTGAGAGGAGTTGGAGAGGGTTTTCAAGAAAAGGGAAAGCTTGGGAGAGGGATTTGTGAAGGAAATAGGTAAAAGAAAAAGGTTTTAAGGAAAAACCGTGGAGAGGTGGGCCACATTAGGCCCAGAAGTGATCAGCCCGCGTCAGCCCGCCTGGCCTGGCCCGTTGGGTGGCGATCCCTCGCCGAACCGGCGATGGCATCGCCGGTCTCTGGACATTTCGGCAATGCCTCGCCATTTTGGCGAGGCCCTCCTGGTCCCCTATGGTCCAAAACATGTGGTTCTCCCCCTGGGCCCCACTGGAAATGCCCCAATTGACCCCTTGCATGATTTGACGCCTATCGGGCCATTCTGGCAGAAATCTGATTGAAAGAGAGATTTCTTGAAGGTTTAAGGGTGAAAAAGGGAAGATAGGCCATCTAATCTCATTAATAGATGGTCTGGGAAAGGTTTCGAGTCGCTGTGTGTGATTAGGTAAGAGTACAGACTCGATCTCGGTGAAGGTTTTCAGGAAACTTTCGCCGATAGGAACTATGGAGCACAAACACCAAATCTATGATAGACACGCACCCAAATACACTAAAGTGGTGACAACGTGCAGTGTGTGACCATAACCCAGGTCCGGTTTAATCCAAATCATGCTTTGATACCAACTTGTAACGCCCTGAAATTCGAGGGTCGAGCATAACTCAGCTCCCGAGTTCCAAAACATCACTTATGCAACATTTTTAATGATGGATGTATGTTGACTGTATTAGTGCATAAAACATGGAATAGATTAAGCGAAAACACAGATACGATTCAGGGATAAGTGAATAAAGCAAGCGGAAGACTTATAGAAAAATATGTGTATAAGTGTAAATCCCTGAAGTACATATACAAGCCAGGTCGTATGAAGTGCTATTTAATAAAATTATAAGTATCAAGTTACATCATTTAAGTTCCCAAAAATAATCCCAGAGATCCCGCGCATCAGACCAAGGCTCGCTAGAACCCGTCTGAAAACTGCATATAAGAGAACGCAGCCTCATCATCATCCATCTCCCGCTCTGCCTCAGAAGTTGCATCCACATCTGCAACATCAGAACCTAAGACAGAGTCTGGTGGGTGTTTAACACCGCCCCCGAAACGTGGGAGTGAGTGATCAACTCAGTGGAATAATAAGGCACTGGTTAACATGTTATCAGTTCAATCAAACAGTAATGATAAAGCAGAACAATTAAATAAATCCTAAGTACTCTTGTTAATGCAATGATGTATGCAAAATGATGCGTGCCCTCACGTGTACACCCTCAGCATCTTTATCTTACGTTACGCATGACATCGCCTCAAAGTGCGCCACATCTACAAAGCACATGCAAATGCGGTGCATGGATATGATTACCAAGTTGTTATTAGTCCATTTCATACAGCAGGATTGGGAAGCTAAGATACCTTCCTCATGTCACCATCGAAACAGTGATCCATTCTAGGGTCGTCAATCCTAGACATCTCATACGATCATATAGTTGAGGTCGTAGCAAAGGGCTCGTCACCAATCAATGCACGCCTTTCATACCTTTACTACCACAATTCGGCTCGTCACCTCCTTGCGGTATCCAGGTATGCTCGAGGTCACTACAAAGGGCTTGTCACCAATCAATGTAGGCCGACAGCACGAATATAGTGTCCCATACCACCATAATCGGCTCATGAGTTTAGTTGCTCACTGATCACTACAGGGAGACTCGTCACCCCAGCGTAGGCCAACAGCTTGACCACGGTGTCCCATACCACCATGTCTGGCTCATGAGTCTTAGCGGATCGAGGTACCATGGTTATTAGGATTTCACTGGTAAGTTCGGTACCCTAGATTCAAGCAGTAGCGTCCATACATGGTGAACATACATCAGACAA
This sequence comes from Magnolia sinica, assembly GCF_029962835.1. Lineage (NCBI taxonomy): Eukaryota > Viridiplantae > Streptophyta > Magnoliopsida > Magnoliales > Magnoliaceae > Magnolia > Magnolia sinica. The sequence continues at coordinate 97,746,417 of NC_080574.1, read as the reverse complement.
TCGGGTTACTTGACGAACTCGACTAGCACGAGCGCACGTTGAGTTGAGCGACATAGAGTGCACAAACACTCCACGTGGCCAAACCACTGTCGACAACTCTAATACGGCTCGGGTTCGTCTAATATGTCCTACGTGGCGAAAGCAATCTCAACCACGAACATAGAGTCGATTACCGATTTCCTGGACTAATGCATAGTCCCACATACCTTACACTACAACAGATATTCATATGGAATGTAAAACAGTAATGGAACAACAACTTAAATCATGGTACATAAGCACTTGAGGAATATCAACTTAACATAAATGTAAGCACAAGTAGTGCTTGAGTTTAAATAACATGGAATGTAACTTACATAAAGGAAATCATGCACATCAATAGGAGTGTTGATAATCACTTCTCAACGCCCGTAATTAGTGTAATAAATTACACTTTAGATCATTCATGCATTTCTACAAACACTTAGCATACATGGAACAACATACATGACGTACGTTGAAGAACATGCATTTAGACAATTCCTTTTACCAAGGAGTTATCATACATGCATCTAGCATACATACACGACAAATAATCATGGCAAACACAAGTGCATATTTTATACGTATATGGTACTTTATACATACACATAGAATACACAAATCTCAATATAACACATGCATAACAGGAAAGCAACGTAAACACAACATTTGGCATGCAAAATCTCATCCATAACAAGAATAAATCACTAACTGGCATTGAAAGCCTTGAAAACCATAACCTATACACTTAAAGTTCACACCTTAAGCAAGGAAAGAACACCGAACTGATTTAGACGAGTTGTCTTCATCAACGGCGATAGAATACCCTAAAACAAGGATAGAAATGAGATACAACAACACCAAGACTAATCTAAGCTCTAACACAGATTAGGGTTAGATTAACTTACCCCAAAATGAACTCAGAATCGTCAGAATAACGATTCAAAGTGATGGTTTAAAGATGAAGAAGAACAAGGAAGAATCCAAGATGATTCACCAAACTTCTCTCTCACTTTCTCTCTCTTTTCCACTCTCTTTCCAAGCTAGGGTTAGAGAAAATTCGTATGGAAAAGAGAGCTAGGGTTTAAGGACTATAAATAGGCCTATTATTGATGAAAATAACCCCAGGGACAAGGTATACTTAGGTTATAACCAAAGCATGCCTTTCTCAATCCAACGAAGCACTTCTGGTGGGCCTATAACCACGAAAGGTCGGACTTAAGCTCCTTGACCATGGATCTAGGTCAAGCTGAGTTTTCATACTGACCGGCTCTTCAGATCAGCCGTGGCGGACCACACTCAAATCAACGGTCACGGAATCTCGATCAGGTCCACAAGCACTAGGATATGCCTGGGCCAACTATCCTGATCAGAGGGTGAAATAGGGTCAGAATCCAACGGTCAGATAGCTTAAAATCGTCGCGCAAGCAACACGACTCAGATTTCATAAAAACTTAATAAATTCCAACCGTTCCCACACTCTTCACTCCGAGCTCAAACAAATCGACCCAGAACATCACATGGACTTGATTTTCGAGGAGATGATCAAGCCCAACTCGGTGACCGCAACAGCCTAAGATCATCGCTATTGGACTTTCGACGCGCGGTCCAGGTCCGATCTAGATCTTCCAAAAATTTCCCAGAACAACTGGATTTAGCGATGGATCTCAAATTTCAGAGTAACGTAGCGCTAACTAATCTACAAGTTTTAAGCCATGCAGATACAATTTAAAGTGATTGAAGCGAATTTCATAAGCAATCGAGTATAGCGCTAATTACCCCAAAAACAACTACTTAAGGAAAGATTAGCACAAAAATTCCAAGGTCGTTACACCTGAATAGGCATCCATGAAGCTCAATAGTTCATGTCCTACCATTGCTATCGGTGAGTTGGTCAATTCTAGGGAGAGGAAAACTATCTTTGGGGCAAGCTTTGTTCAGGTTGGTATAATCAACACTGACACGCCACTTCCCATTAGACTTTTGACCAAAACTACATCGGTTATCCAGTCCATATAGTAGATCTCCTCTATGAACCCAGCTTTAAGGAGCTTTTCGACTTCTTCTTCGATTATGGCGTATCGCTCGGGATCAAGTGATCTATGCTTCTATTAGATCAGTCGATTATCGAGATCAACGTTCAACCTATGGACGATGATATTCAGATTGATGCCGAACATATCCTGATGTGACCATGGAAATAGGTCGAAGTATTGTCGAAGGAGGTTCACATTTTGTCTCGTAATGGAGGAGTCAGGGACAACCCGATTCAAACTGTTCGGGTAGGATCCGACCTGTTGAGTGGGACGAGCACGAGGTCCTCCATGGGACAACCCCTTTCACTTGAATCTTCTCGAGGATCGAGGGAGGTAATCTTTATTATTTGATGCTGAGCATTCAGGGCCATGGTGTAGCATTGTCGATCCTCATATTGGTCCCTCTTGACCAATCCAGCACCATGCTTGGTTGGGAACTTCATCGCGAGGTGAGACATTGAGACTACGGCTCATAAAGCATTGAGGGAAGGTTAGTCGAGAATTGCATTATAGACGGACGATCAATCCACCATTAAAAATTTGATCATAGTGGTTACTTGGTTTTGCCCATCTCCAGTGATGAGTGGGAGCTGAATCAAGCCTTTCGGTGTGACTTTGTCTCCCACATATCCGAGTAGGGGAGTCTTGACAGCTCGGAGTCGAGACCGTCCAACTCCCATCTTTTCGAACACATTTGCAAAGAGGATGTCAGCCGAGCTTCCAGTCTCCACTAGGATTCGAAACGCTTTGCCGTTAACTATAGTAATCGTAACCACAAGTGCATCATCGTGAGGATGATGGAATCCTTGGGCGTCATCTTCAGTAAAGCTTAGACCGCAAGATATTACTTTTTACTCTTTTAGGGGTCTACTGGTGGTGAGGATCTGATGTTCTGAACTGGAGTGGATGATATTCCTTTTGTGAGCCCTTTAAGCTCGGTTCGAGTCCCCTCCGCCGACGGGTCTACTGAAGATAGTTTGAATTTCTTCAGTTGGTTCATTGTTAATGGGTTATTCATTCTTTGAATCAACTTGGTCTCCCCTTTTACTGACGTATTCTCGAAGATACCCATTGTGAATGAGCACTTTGATTTCTTTCTTGAGGTCGAAACAGTCGCCTGTCAAGTGGTTGTGGTCTTAATGAAAGTCACAATATTTTCGCTTGTCTCATTTATCAACACCGGACTTCATCTTGCTCGGCCATTAGAGAATATGCTTGTCTCAAACTTCCAAAAGGACTTGCTTGGGCATCTTATCGAGGGGAGTATACGTACTAAACCTGTTATCAGGCCACTTATTCAGATGTTGAGTTCCTTGTGGTTGGTCGCCCTTCCTCCTTTTGCTTCCACTGGCCAAGTCGAGCTCTTCCTTAGGTCGTCTGTCCTTTATCGTTGTTCCCTTGCTTTGGGTGGCCTTTTTTAGGCTAGAAGCTTCCTCAGCATTCGAATACTTCTGTGCTCTGTTCAGAAAGTCGGCCATTGTCATCAGGGGATTTTATCTAGTGAAAAGAGAAACCTCCCATCTCTCAGGCCTCTAATTATCATGGTCAGAGCAATTTATTCAGAATATGCCTGCACTTGCATCACCTCAAGGTTTAAACGCTTGATGTAGTCTTTCAGCAACTCACCTTCTCTTTGAATAATGTGGAGGAGGTGAGAGGTGGGTTTACGTCTTTCCTTCCCGTTGATAAAGTTAGTGATGAAAACTTTACCGTGCTCGAAGAAAGAACTAATTGACAATGGTTTCAACTGTGTGAACCATTTTTGAGCTGCTCTTATTAAGGTCAGTGGAAACGCCTGACACATGACCGCAGTAGATGAGTTATGAAGCTCCATCCAAACTCTGAATGATTCCAAGTGCTCGGTTGGATCAGTAGTTCTAGAAAACTAAGCAATTTATGGCATACGGAACCTCGACGGCAGCTGTGCTTGCATGATGTCAGCGGTAAATGGAGGCTCAATTTCCTCCAACATTTCTTCCACTAGGGTTGGAGCATTTGCATGGTAGGCTTGTCGTATGTCGTCGATTTAACCGCGGAGGTCCTTTAGCTCAGCTTTCCATGGTCCATTGCTTTCGGCCATTACCTCAAAGGCTACCTCAGGAGCCTTATCACGCCTCTTCCTATCCAGCTCGTGATGGAGGTTGGAGGCGGGCAGGGCTGTAGTACCAGAGATGTGAGAAGGTGTCAGCTTCACTGATCCAAGTTGTTGGCTCCTATAAGAGGCAGCAAGTGCATCAGAGGGCTGAGAGGGGTCTCGGACCACTTACTTTGCTGCCTGATCAACCCTTTGTATGGGCTAGGGCTGCAACTGTTCCAGCAACTGCCTCATGGAGTTCATATTATTTTTCAACACTTCAACTTGTTGTTCGAATGAGTCTACCGTCCTCCCCTATTATGGGATCATTGCATTTGCCTCATAGGAGTTGAGTTAGCTTGCAGTTGGAAAGTAGAATCCTGATGGCTACCAAGTTGCACCGGTAGTACGAGATAGAGCACAATGGAAGAGGCCTGGGCTTTCTTTTTCCTTTTTGCCATTGTTGAACTTATGATATGGTGAAAATGGCTTCCGATGCCAAATTCCAACAAACGGCGCCAAATTGTTGATGCAAAAATCTGGTCCATGCTTTCTAGGCCTTCAAGTATTTACACAGGAAGAAGACAAAGGAGACCTTTGCTAGAGAAGGGGACCCTCTAATGCTAAATTCAGGAATTTAGGTCTAGTAGAAGTGGTTCAAGGGTAAAGACAATATATGTATGTACCTTTCACCATTGAGAATTCCCTTATTTATAGTGGAAGAGGGATAATAACATAGAGGGATTTACCTTGTTTAGAGGGTACGAATTGTAGATAAATTATGATTCATAACGCTTGGGATTCTCCTGAGATCCTCGTCAGAAATCTTGAGATCCCGAGTAACCGCGGGTCACCCTCCACAATCCTTGGAGAGAACTTCGAACCATTCCCTTGGATAAGGTTGGATTGCGGATGCGAATAAGGTTGGATGTCAGTCAAGAATCAAAGTGAATTCGTTTGGCCTATGAATAAGGTCAGACTGCGAATGAGGATAAGGTCAGACATCAATCAAGAATTAAAGTGAATTCGTCTGGCCTTCGGATAAGGTTGGACTGCATAAGTAACAGCGCATTAGGTTGGATGGGCTCCTCCCCGGCTACTGATCCTTTCAATTAGGAAGAACATCTTTACAGAACATCCTTGTTATGTCTAATTTTTATAGCCTTTAACTTCTTCATGAGTCCTAATAGCCTCTTTAGGTTGTTCCTCGGAAAGTTCACTCTTGATCATGTCGACCTTTAGGCCGACCTTGGTCATGCTGACCTTTCTCCTTAACTCAGCGGTTGGGTTTCTTATCCTCTATTAAGCATCGGGCCGTGCCAGATCTCGACCTGATCTACCTATGTAGGTTGGTCCATTTTTCCCTATAACATCTTTCATACGAATTTCCTCAAATTTGGTTGTGAGGATTTGGATTTTACATTTTTTGACAATAGTAGTTCCTTCATTTGCCATTTCAAAAATATCTCAAACTTGTTTAGTTGTATTCCACGAAATGATTCTTTTGAATTCATGTGGCAATAGAGCACAAGTTATTGCATTTAAGGCTTTTGCATTTATACTATTTTCTCTTTTCTGAAAGGTAGTACAAAAATTGTATAGGGTTTCTTTCATTGATATGGTTCGATCATTAGCTACTACTTCCATCATAGGAGGGATCCATTTAGTTACAGTATCTTGTCACACACTTTCATTAATGGATTTGAAGAAAATCCTTATCCTGGCTTTTCAATATGAATAATTAGAGTCAACAAAGGGAGGTGGCTTGGTAATAGATAAGCTTTTGAAATTTAACATCTTATAGCTCTAGATTTAGCTCAATGAGGTAAATCCGACAAAAAAAGAAGAAGAAGAGTAACCCACTCCAATAGCACTTGAAATGGAGAGCTAGTGATGTCCTAGAGGGAGGGTGAATAGGACAATACCAAAAAATCAAAATAATTGCAAATATGTAAATATTACAAAAATCTTAATTGATTGAGTATTGAAACCTCGATTCCAAATAATTCGTAAGACAACAAAATTTTAGGCAGGACAACCTTATTTCATGAATGTCTTTAAAATCAATCTTTCAAACTAGCAAGAGTATATAAAACGATTACAACATTCACCTCAAGAATGAAATAATAATTAACATCTAATCACCAAAAATAATAGAGCATTCACCACACGACACAAAGGAGTTTAGTGGCTCGGTGTTTAAAAAAAACCACACCTACTCCACTCCCAAAATTACTACCCTCATAATTTTGGCTTTCGCTATAAAAAGGTTTTCATAGGGTCATCTTAATAACCTGATATAGTTCCTTGTGATTTTCATGGGCTATCATAATAAAAATCCTATTGAAATATTCATAAGCTATCTCAGACAAAACCTTACCGAGATCTTCACAGTCTATCTCATAAAAAAAAAATTAAAAAGAATTTCAAAAAGTATACTTATTTTCAAATGTAGAAGACATAACAAAAGTTCATAACAGGACTTCTTTCTTGAACATAGATGGTGCATTGTTCAATCAGATAGAAAGAGTCTAAGGTTTTATAGATTTTAGAAAATGTAAAAATCCAAATGCTGCTTGATTCAATTCTCTTAGATCTCAAATAAGAGTATATATTACTCTCTTAGATTAAGACTCTAATGATCTTGAGAAAAAGGGAATTGAATAAGCTATAAAATATATATATATATATATATATATATATATATATATATATATATATATATATATATATATATATATAAATACCCATTTTTGAAGATTTTCCAAAAAATGACGCACAGAGTTTCGATTTTTCATGCTCCTTTAGAATGAGAGAAAGACTCAATTTATAAGCAAAAAAGTTAGAACTTCGGCTAGCCTAAGACTGGCTTTAGCTGGCCGGTGTCCACCGGATTTGGTTCAACGGCTTTCAGATTGCGCGAGATAATATTTATCCAAAATTCAGCTAGCCCGAGGACAAATTCGGCTAGCTAAATTTCAAAATTCGGCTGGCCCAATTTGCCACTCGGCTGGCCGACTTCCCGCGAATTTCAAAAGATAGCATTGTTGGAATTGCACTCAAAAATTCTCGAGCTAGCTGAATTTCAAGTTTAACTAGTCGAACCAGAACTTAGGCTAGCCAAATTTTCAATAAAAGTTATTATTTTACTCAGGCTTGAAGTTGGGTTGCCCGAGGAAGTTAAGCTAGACGAATTCCATAGTAAAAACACTTATAAAAACCCATGATAGAGAATGTTTTAAAGCACCTATTCCTAAGGTCTTTCTAATGTTATACCACTTAAGATATAGAAAATATTTGAATCACCTTGTCTTAAACTTTGTCTTGAACTACGGGTGACGATTTCTTTGAGAAGATTTGCCGATCTTAACTTGATCATAAGCTGATCTTGAGTTGATCTTTAAGTTCTACCTTGAAGCGCTTTTCTCATACGAAATTTGACAATCTATGTGTGCTTAACATAATAACACTTACAAACCTCTACGAAGAATGAGAGGATGGTCAACTGCAAGTCCAAGACCTGCTTGTTGAAGCTAATTTGGGGGCAAATAATGACCCAAAGCCAGTGTTCATAAGAAACTTATTACATCCGCCTAAAAAAGAGATGTTAACAGGTCTGCTCTTAGAGTTTTCTTATTGCTTCATGTGGAAAAATTATGATATGCCAAGACTTGATAGATCCTGGGTTGAACATAGATTACCCACGAAGGAAGGGTACAGGCCATATAAACAACTGGCAAGGCAGATGACTTCTGAAGTCACTAACAAGATTAAAGAAGAAATCGAGCGACTCTTGAAGGCTAGTTTCATCTGACTGATTAAGTTATAGAAAGGATGTCGAATATAATCCCCGTGATGAAGAAGAACGTAAGTTAAGGATATGTATCGATTTCTAAAAATTAAACTAGGCTACATCGTAGGATGGATATCCCATGCCAGTGGCCAATTAGTGTTCACAACCCCAGGTGTAGGATCGCAATGTAGTGATAATCTCAGTGAGATCGAGGTTGAATCCACAGGGACTAATTTTGTATGTTTTCTGAAAGTAACTAAAAGAAGAACTAGAAAAAGATAAAAATCTAAATCTGAAATATTTGAGAGTAATTGTGAGAGATTTAATGAAAAACTTAAGAAATTCAAAGGTGGAAAACTAAGGTTTCCAAGGATCCACTTGTAGAGATCAGGGAGATCTATGCTTGATTTAAGTCACATGATTGGAATCGGAGTCCTATCCTATCAAATTGGAAGATATCTTAGTAAAATTAAATCTAAACTTCCTTTGACCTAATTATTAATAGATGAGAGGTGTGAGAACTAGAACTGATTCCATCACAAAACCATGCCCATGAGACAAGGCAAATAACATAATTTACCAATCCACCAACCAATCTGAGAGAATTGTGAAAATTAAGGAGCATTTCATCATCCAACCATGCCCAAGGGACGATGGTGAACAACGGGATTTCCTAATTTCACAATCTCAATACATGATAAGAACATACTTAAAGCTATCGCAGATCTATTGTAATTTGAGTCATAACAAACCATTAAAAACTGAAAGTATTCTTTATAATTAAACTAGAATCAAAGAGAGTTCAATATAAACATGTATCAAAGTAATAGAAACATCCCATCACCTTACAAGCTTCACCTCTTAGCTCTAGATAAGAAATTTAGCCAACTATAGACATGATTGAACTAGAATCTCCTAATAAAAGCATAAAAACTATTGGTGAATGCTTTTCCACACTTTTGCTCCACTCGTCAAACCCTAGATGATGCTTAAGGATGCCCTAGGGACCCCTATTTATAGTTATAGGCCTTAACCTTTTGCACTAAGTGAAAATTTTTAAAAACTGTGTCAAATTTACGCAGTCCGTGCAAAAATTGCGCAATGCTCGACCGGTCGTGAGACGTCCTCAAACGGTCATGGGATGCCTTCGACTAGTCGAGTAGGATGGAAAATTGGCTATTTTAGTCATTGGAGTTCGAGTTTAGCACCTTCGACTGGTTGAGCTAGGACTGGTCGAGCGTATGCAGGACTAGTCGAGATGGAGCTAGGACTGATCGAGGATTATGCAAGTTCACTTCATAACTCTGATTTTCTTCATTCTTGACTTGATTTTCTTAGATCTTTGGCATGTGAATTCTTCTTTCTTGGTCTTCTGAGATCTAATCCTTAGCTTGATGATTCTTAAGCGTTAAATCCATGCTTTTAGCATCCCTTTTAATCCAAGCTCTTGAATTCACCTTGCACCACAAACATGATTAAAATAGAACATTAAACATTATCATGTTCATAAAACCAAGGAATAACTGGGGTCCAATATGCAATATTTGACCCTCAACAAAATCCCCAACCAGCATTTTTCTAGTCTCGAGCAAAGTATGTGAAAAAAAAGTTTAATGCACAATGTTCAACCTTTTTCAGAAAATAATCTTTTGTGTATTATATATGCATGAGTAGACTTAGATGAGGAAATGAGTTTTTGAAAACCTAAAGCTGAACCACACAAGCAACCGATCAAATAAATCCTTTATCCATTAGGTCAGAGCATAATTCGCATATCAATTTTTTTAACGTGCTCAGTGGAAATACTATCTTTTCATAATGTTAGCCATGCTCATCACTTCAAGATTAGTTGAAAACCTAAGTACTGATTCCGAACTTATTCCCTTTTCCTACTTTTTTCAGTTTTTGATTTTATATCGACTGTCATTTGTATTTATTCCTCTTTTTTAGACATTACATCATTTTCAAAGATATTTTTCATTCCCCTCAAAGATATTGTCATTCTTCATTCTTTATGACCTCCTTGTTGATCTCCTATTTTTTAACTAGTTCTTTTTCTTCTTTTAAGGTAGATAAAATTCTCCAGACTTGGTTCTCAATATCTTTCAATGATCATCATACTAACAATTAAAAAATCTAGTACTATTAATTGAAAACAATATAAATCACATAATATTCAAACTTACTCTTAATCAATTAAATATAAGAACCATAAGTGATAGGTTACTTAGTTGCTCCAACTTTGACAATTTAAAATTCGATTTCTATCATAGCATCATACTCAAAACAGTCTTAAATACACAACTTATCACTTTTCAAATAGATAATCATTGAAAAAAATTTTAAAAATTTTACTAATTTTGCTCAAAATTGAGAAAACACTGATTAGGTTACCTAATCTCCCACTCCCAACCTAAAATCTACACTGTCCTCATTGTAAAAGAAATAAGCATGAATTGAAAAAGAAACAATGTAAGTGAAAGAGAAGTAATAGAAAGATAATACCTGATGAAGAAATTTTGAGGCTTTTTCCAGAGGATTTCAGCGTTGAGGTTGGTTAGCACAAGTGTTAACAACAAAAAACAAACTACCCTAAACAACATAAAGCTAACTATCCTAAACATAGCATAAAAGCAGTAAACCTAACTATACCTCCATCAGACTAGGAGATCAAGGAAAAAGCTACTCAGTCATGTCGTAAGGGTCCTCTTCCGGCTAATATCTTAATAAATTTCTCAGAAAGTTTCTCAACAAGTTCATCTAAAAGCCCTTTTTGCAATAGACTCGAATACCCTGGAGCATGAATTTCCAACCTCAGCAAAAAATTATCGTTGAATTACCTGATGTATCTAAAGTATATATGATTCACCTGTGATAGAAAAAGTTTCAATGTTAGTACTCCATGGTGAATCAAAGACTACAAGTAGATGGAATTCAGAAAAATTCTTAGTAGGTGGGATAGTCTCAACACACTTCAAAGTTTCAGTCTTCGGTTCAATTTTCAACTCCTCCTCCTTTAAAGGTAAACATTCAGGATCTGGGGGAGTAGATTCTTTAGAATAAGGGTTTTCTCGGTCAGTAACAACTACCGAGGTATTGCCTTGCCAGGTATCCACTATGTTTTGTATCATGGGATTGTTCATATCCACAAAGTGTACCGGGCAATCTTTTAAAGAGTCAAAACATTCAGTTGAAAGGAGTTCATTCATCACATCGAGATCGGTGATGATATGCCTAATAACTCCTTTATCTTCTTCGAGAGTAGAAATGAGCATACTCTCTTGTTTTTTCTCATGGTGGGATGAAATCACCACTGGATATGTCTCTTCTTGACCTAAGTAAACCTGTTCAAGATTAGTGGGCAAAGGTTTTAGGTCAAGCTTCGATGTCTTGATGCTAGATGGTGGAGGTATTACATCAGTTTGGGGCAATTCTTCAAATTGTGGCCTCCACCGTTTAAATTCAAGCACCGACATGGTATCAATCATGGCCCCCATCTCCTTAATCATGGGTGTCATGCCTAAACTTAAAAATCAAGTCAATAAAATTTTTGATCGCTGAATCCGGCGCTGATAGTCTCCGTAGTATCCCATTCTCGGCTCCCGACACCCATATGCCAGATTTTGATCCTAGGATCCTACAAGGAGGATTTTTCAGTGTGATTTTTTTAACGATTAATCTGTTTAGGTAGTTACACATTTTGTACATGGTATCAACGTATATCGAAGAGATGAACCTGTTCAACATGTCACATATGATATGGTGCACCAGCTCAACAGTAATGAAGGAAACAATAGCAAACTCCAATAACTCTTGTATGCATCCTAAAAAGTGTAAGTCATATGTATAAGTAAACCACAGCTCATGAGTTTACTACGTGTCGGGAGTAAAACATGTCTTATCAGGGCGCTCCCGTAAAGACATCCAAAAAAACCATAGGCATGTTATCAACCAATCATGTTATCATAGGTGAGTAGGTTATCAATCAAGCATGTCGTATAACCATCCATGTTATCATGAACATGACATCAATAATAGGCATGTCACTTAACAAGCGACTATGAATCATTAAAATAGCTAATCATCATGAACAAGATAATCAAATTTCATTTTCTACTATATGACATACGATCGATAGATAATGGCAAGGTTGACGTGCAATCGTTCGAGTATAAGGACATAATAAACCAAATGTCATATGCTAAGGATGCAATGCAATATGCAAATTCTGACGAATGCATGAATATGTGGGACAGGGTCCTACCTACACCGTGTGCACAGTAGCCTGCCAACCACTGGTAGCTCGTCCGGGCCCACTAGGACCTGCCACATCAGCATCTGCCTACATGTGCCCACTCACATGTGACCATAGTGATGGGGCGTCACATTATGTCATATGTAGAGGATGTAATGCAGTATGCAATGCAAAAAAAATAACAAGGCTGAAGTGTGTAGTAGGGATGATAGTATGTGGTATCGCAAGCTATGGGGTTCATCATAAGAGACTTCTATCCAAATCAGTCCCATACCTAAATTTGGATAGCTAGACTCAATGTGGTAAACTCCTGATCTTAGGTTGGTTGTGCATCCCAAACAAAATCCTGGCCATTGTGAAGGTACACATAATGTTTTGATTGCATAACACCAGCCCAAGTGGATAGTGAATGAATGAATGAATGAGTCAAATGATGAGTACGCAACTCTTGCTCAGTAAGTTCACATATTAGTACTATACATCTCTGGATCATCACCGGGGTTTAGTACAATGCTATCAACCACACCAAAGCTATGTGATGAAAGGCTTACGTGGCTAATGTCATATGCAAGGTGCAGTCCTCATATGAATCCACATATCAGTACAGTTCCTCTCTAGACAATCACCAAGGTCTAGTACGCTCCAAATGGCACTGTCCCTCCCCTAGGCATGCAGTCCAAGTGAGTGTAAGAAACCTCATTATCCGCTAGACCAATAGTCTGCCAATACCTATCCGGCATGTCGATAGTGGACCCATTTATGAGCTAGTCAGACTCGGCATAATATTGCCCCTTCCCTCGAGTGAGTAAGGCCACACCCCCTTCCAACTAACCACGACATAGTGGGAGATGCGGCCTAATGGTATTCGGCACTTGTGCACTAATATATCCACTTGGTCTCGACGTTAGAGCATCCTCTTGGTACCATAAGGGTTTAGGGACTTTCACCTAGGGACATTTATGGTAGCTCATGTAGAACCAAAACATTTCTGGTGTCTACTCTTTCATCCACGATATGTTTGTGGAGGCCTCAGCCTTAATGTCGCTAGGGTGAATAGAAATCATATCACACAAATGCAAAATGCATGAGTTATACAATCCAGTCATGCATCAGTCCTGCGCGCTCATGTGGGGAACTCCGTTTCTTAGGGAGTCCTGAAAACCACCAGCCCAATGACAAATGTTATGGTCAATTACTCCTCATAACAAGCATGCAAATGATGCGTATGGGCATGAATCATGGTGTATGTCAGGCATGATTATCAATCATTACAATGATCGGCCTCACACAATCACAATGGGCCTCATACATCGCAATGGGCCTTATCTAATCACAATGGGCCTCATACAATCACAATGGGCCTCATACAATTAAAATGGGCCCCATACAATCATAATGGGCCTCATGTAATCACAATGGGCCTCATACTATCACAATGGGCCTCATACAATCACAATGAGCCTTGCACAATGGGCCTTATACATCATAATGGGCCTCATATAATCACAATGGGCCTTGCATAATGGGCCTCATACAATCACAATGGGCCTACATATCACTATGGGCCTCACACAATGGCCCTTATACAATCACAATGGGCCTACATATCACAACAGGCCTACATATCATGGCCACAAGATGGGTTCTAAGGTTTGAGTAGTACTACAGGGTATGGTGGAAAGTATTATTTTCAATGAGGGCCCGATATGGGAAAAATAGAAATGGGCTTAACAATGGGCTCCAGAGAGTTTACAACGTGGACATTTAACCATCATTGCTCCTAAAGTCGGCTTGCCTTAGATTCTACCTTGCAATGGGGAATGGGCATAGCAATGGGCCCTTGGGAGTTTATAATGTGGACATTTAACTACCATTGTCTCATAAAATGCGGCCCGCTATAGAAACTATCTCACAATGGGGCCCATGACCCTTAAACTAACTAGAAAAATGGATGGGCATCGTAAACATTATCATATACATCATGGTGGGATCAACATCATAGTTGGGTCTTTCACAAGAGTCTCATATATCACAATGGGCCTCATTACATGGGCCTCGCATGCATCACAATGGGTCTCATCACATGGGCTTCATCACATCGCAATAGGCCTCATATGCATCACAATGGGCCTCATCACATAGGCCTTATATACATTACAATGGGCCTCATCCCTTAGGCCTCATATACATTACAATGGGTCTCATCACAAGGGACTTATATACATCGTAGTGGGCCTCACCACATAGGCCTTATACAAATCACAATGGGCCTCATATAAGGGCCCCACATACATTACATTGGGCCTCATCACATGGGCCTCATATACACATAGTGGGCCTCATCACATGGAAGGTAAGGTCCATACAAGATAGCCCATACTAGATGGCCTACTTAAGGTTTTGAGCCCAACAACACCTGAGAGTTATTTTTTAGAGTTTAGATATTGCATGAAATGCTTTTGGAAGGTGGTGGACCCCACTGACGTGGCCCCACATAAATTTTACATCAAACAGATTTTTGTGCAATGTTGGTTCTGAGCCATTTTAAAGTCAGATTTATGATCACGTGGGGCCTAGATATGGTGAAAAAGAATAACCACCTGCTAGCTCTATATATGGGCTTTACAGATTATAAGGCAGGCCTCATTGGTTGGGTGAGTACGATTTACGATGATGGCCCAAACATGGGTACTTGGAGAAATTGTGCAGGAAATATAGTGCAGAATTAGTTTTGGCCCAATTTTAAATACATCTCCATGATCACAAGGGACCACATTTCAGTGTTCCGTCAGGTGCCATTGGTTGTACTATATATGCACTTTAAAAATTATAAGTTAGGACCAACTAGTTGTGCACACGTAATATTTGGTATAAGGCCAAACATAGGCACTTTGATTTTCTGCACATAATTTTTCTGCACAATCATGCCTGACCACATTTTGGGATCCACTCCCTGATTATGTGGGGTCTAATTTAGCCCAATTAAAATATTATTTATCTATTCATTAGTGTAGGCTAGAGGTTCCAAGTGGTGGCCTACTCAAACCTCCAGCATGTGGTCCACTACAGAGGCCCATAGTTGGTACAAAACACGAATAATCAGACAGTTTTCAGAAATGGGGTCTGTCACAACTTAGGGCCCAATTTCTAAACACTTAGAGATCATTCCTAACAAAAAGGTGGGACATCCATGCTTACTTATAGAAGGATTAAACATCCCCCAAAGTAGGACCCTTAACTATAGAGTGTGTGGCCTACTACAAGGTGTCAAAGAGGCCTACATGCAATATAACTAAGTACTTGAAAAATTTTCAACAAACAGAAAGTGTAAAGGGAATGAAATAGATCTGATGGCAAGTGGGGTCCACATGCTAGCAAACCATAGATAAGAGACACAAAAATATACATGGGTTCCCAGATTGGATGAACTGATAAAATGCATAAATCGCAAGTGATCCCACACCTAAGTGGGCCAATGAGAGGATAATTGTTATGTATAATATAGATCCAACATATTCATCAAGTAACGCATAAAATATATATTGATGAAATCTCTAACCAGATTCTATATTGGAAGATCTGATCCAATGGATGGTTTGGGAACAAGTCATTCAAGCTGTTTATAGTTTTCCAACCATACAGAGCCTTGGATCCATCTGGACCACACATAGGAATTCAAGATTTGTCTTTAAAGAAGTATCTATTGGTCGAGAATTTTCTAAATTTATAATGAAAGAATCTGACCATAGGGACCATATATATGATTATTAACTATCTCAAGTAAGTTAAGATCAAATATCAAATACATCTAACCATTGAAATCACAGATATGGCCCAAACAAAAATGGTCATAATAAGCTCCCAAATACATCTTTCGTATAAGGTCAAGATCTCAGCCGTCCGAACTCCGATTGAAGCTTATTATATACCGTTAGAAAGCTGGTTTGATTTTCTATCTAACGATACATATATTTTTAATACATTCATTAAAAGAGTTAAAAATGGGTCCATTTAGGCAAATCAGAATCCTACATATGTTGTTGGACAACAGCTAAGTAAACTTGATGTTACGGATGATTGGACAGTTGGATGGCTGCAAAATTTGGTCCAGAGTTAGTGCATATTATGATTCATAATATTCCCAAGTTTTAACTCCGATCTTAACATTGTTAATTTTATATGATTTTTAGAATTTGCTATCCAAAAACAAAATTAAGATTACAAATGAATGGTGTAAATATGATGTTCATCATGTTGGACCATAATGACATGGGACACTTTGCTAACTACCATAGATATAAATACATGCACACAAGAACTCCACACCAGTGAGGCCCACACATATCAAGAAAATAAAAAGGGGGAGAAAGAGGATGATGAGGAAAATGGAAGGAGGGGTGTAGACTCACTTCAATGGATGGATGGTTGGATGATGATGTGAGGTTCACTCTCTCTTGATCAATGGTGGGCCACACCTTGGCCCCACTCTCTCTCACTCTCTCTTAAAATCTCTGAATTTTTCTAAGTATAGGAAAAGAATAAGTGTAAAATAGCTCCTACTCTTATATAGGGAATTGGGGGTTTAGGTAGCAAAATGATGTGGCAAGTTCATGGGATCTCATTGGTGTTAAAAGTGAGGTGGAATGTAATGTATGGTATGGGTAGTGGATGGATGAGGTGGATGGTGCTAAGCATGCATTGGCCAAGGTGGAAGAAATCTAGATATGTATTGGCTAATGGATGGATAAAGGTTATGGGTTGTAGGTGATGCATGGAGGATGATGAAGTGGAGTGTTGCAATTGGTTGTTTGAAGTAATGTAACACAAATCAAGACATGCAATGGATGGATGTATAGGATGAGGTGGACATGAGACATGATTAGTTTCTAAGGCATGGGAAGAAAGCTAACGATGAATTTTAAGATAGAATCCAGTTTTGTCTTATAGTGCTTGTCTTATATGTGCTAGGTTCTTATTTTGTCATGTAGCAATTGTCCTATTTGTTGGTGATTTTCATATTCTAAAAGTGGGCTTTAGGCTCACATGGGTTCAAGTCCAATGGGCCTAGCATAATAAAGGTTGCGTGTGTTACTCGATACATAATTTACATTCGATGGGTCATATCTCACCAACGGGGCATCGGATTTACACACAGTTTTCACTATTGCGACCATAACGACGACGCAGTCCATGTGATAGAGGTCTCAAGGTCATCCAAAACAAATCACTTTAGTGAGTTTTCTAGGTGCACTAGGGTGCAGTGTATGGTCTATCAATGGTGCGGGTTGGGATGTGTGCACATGAGCGATGTTGCAAAAGACTAGGATCCCGCATCCTACCCACGTTACAAAAAATTTCATCAGAGCTGAGAATAGGATACTACGAAGGCTATCAGTGCCGGATTCGGCGATCGAGAATTTTGTGAGCTCTGTTTTCGAGTTTGGAGCGTGACAATGGGAGTGGGCTAGGCACGTCTCTAGAGGGCCAGAGGATAAGGTCAGAAGTTCTCTATCTTCCATGAAAGAGTCAATCATGTTAATGTCATGAAAATCATCATCATCTTCTAACTGTCTGCCCGTATTGAAAAAGATGTTTAACTCCAATGTCATATTTTTAAAAGACATAATCATGACTCTATTCATATAATTAATGATTGCGTTTGAAGTGGCAAGGAATGGGTGACCAAGAATCATGAGAATTTAAGTGCTCATATTATTTATGGGTTGTGTATTCATGACTATAAAATCTACCGGGTAGTAGAATTTGTCAACCTGGACCAACAGATCCTCAATTACTCCTCTTGGTACATGAACTGAGCAATCAACAAGTTGTAATGTGGTTAGGGTGGGTTTTAATTCACCCAAAACTAGTTGTTTGTAGACTGAGTAAGGAAGCAGATTTACGCTCGCTCCTACATCAAGAGGTGTGTTCTCAATGTGGTAATTCCCAATTACGTAAGCGATGGTTGGGCTACCAGGATCTTTGAATTTATGTGGCATATCTTGCTTTAGGATGACACTAACTTTTTCAGTTAAAAAGATTTTCTTTTGAATATTTTACTATCTTTTGGTCGTACATAAGTCTTTAAGAAAATTAGCATATGAAGGTATTTATTTAACCGTATCCAGTAGAAGAATATTGACCTTCACTTGTTTCAACACCTTTAGAATATCCTGAGAGTTAGAGAGAGGTTTTGGTGCAACCAACCATTGGGGGAAAGGTGCAATCTGCTTGCCTTGAAGTTCCGGTTCTAATTCTTGTGGGGCATGGCTAGGTTTATCATCATTGTCCTCTTCCAGGTCCTTAGGCTTTTCAGCCCTTACCAGAATAGATTTGTCAATTATCTTCCCACTCCTATGAGTGGTGATAGACTTAGCATGCTCCATTAGACTTGAAGAGCTTGGGTCACTTATTTCATATTGTGGTTTAGGATTGGGGAGAGGTTGAGTAGGAAGCATCCCCTTTCCCCCCAATCGCTAATTGTGACTCTATCCTTTGAACAGATGACGCAAGTGTTACAATTGCTGATCTGATTTCTCAGATTGCTTGTGCCGAATTCTAATTAAGTAGCACTTAGTATTAAATATGTTTTAGAACCAGATCTTCTTGAAGTTTCCCTTGATTTGGATTTTGATTGAAGAAGCCTTAAGGGATAGCAGTTTGTCCATTCCTCCAATAGAAGCTTGGATGATTTCTCCAACTAGGATCATATGTATTGGAGGTAAGTCCATTGAAAGGTCTCTAGTAATTGTTCACGGCATTAAATTCCTCATTCAGCACCCTTTAAAAGATAGGTATTGCTGGACAATTTTCAGTCGTGTGAATGTTACAATCACAAATACTGCAAACAGTTTCCTTAACATTATCCTTCTTTAGTTTCATGACATCGAATTTTCTTATGAGATTAGCCACTTTAGTATTGATATCATCATCTTCTTTCAAAAGGTATAATCCACCCCTTTCCTTTGATTGAGTGGGCTTAGAAGTGGTACTTAATTTTGGGTATATGTCACATGATTGTGCATTTTCAGCAAGTCTGTCCAAGTAATCCCACATATCATCGACATTTTTATTCATGTATTCATGTATTCCCCATTGTATATTGTCTCAACCAATTGGCACATGAAAGATGTGTAAGTGCTATGTTGTAAATCTAGCACCCTGTATTATCAAATTTTGTTGTTCCAAAATACTTCGGAATGTTTGACTTGTTTTGATAGATGAAATGTTCACCTTCAAGTTCAAATAGATGGAACGTTCACCTTCATTTGAAGATGAGCTTCATGTTATCTACATTGATATTTAGTGTGCTACAATTATGCATGTTCAACTACGAGAACAAGTTAAAGTTCACCAAGTCCAATTACTTAATTCCAAGTGCACTATCTCAAGCTCAAGTTCGAGTGCATCACTTGCTCAAGCTCTAGTTCAAGCTCAAATAAATTTGATCAAGCTTAAGTCTCAAGTCACATGCTTAAGACACAAGTTTGAGACACAAGCTCAAGTATACATGGTCAAGCTTCATGTGCTTCAAAGTGTCCTATCTACTAAAGCGACTGATGTTTCAA
The DNA here is from genome assembly GCF_029962835.1 of Magnolia sinica. Classification (NCBI taxonomy): domain Eukaryota; kingdom Viridiplantae; phylum Streptophyta; class Magnoliopsida; order Magnoliales; family Magnoliaceae; genus Magnolia; species Magnolia sinica. The sequence continues at coordinate 97,726,670 of NC_080574.1, read as the reverse complement.
TTTCAATACTCGCATTTAAGGTATACATGACCCTGGAAAGACTATAGGATTGGTTCATTATCATTGCATATTTAATTTGGGTTATATTACTTATTTTAGGCTCTGCTTTGACTAGTCCTAGTCATAGTTCAACTAGTCTAGACACTGGATCAACCAATCCAGGGTCTTTCTCAACTAGTCCATGATTTTATTCAAAAAATCGAATAAGGTTGTTTGGTCTTCGACTAATTGCGTACCCTGCTCGACCGGTCGTGGAGTCTGGCTCGACCAGTCGAGTAGGACTCGACTCGAACTCCAACAATGCTAATTTAATTCACTCGACCAGTCGAGCGCTGTGCTCAACCAATCAAGTTAGCTACTCGACTAGTCAAGGGTTTGTTTTATCCGATCACGCCCAAAAATTTGAAAATTGGTTATTGCCAAGACCAGTCGAGCCGAACCTTAGACCTATCAAGGGAACCAAATTGCAGCCTATAAATAGAGGACATTTCTCAGATTTTTTTCATTCATTTCAAGCCAATTCAAGCTACCACTCTGAGAGATAAGTCCCCATTATTGTGAAGCTATTGTGAGGTATTTAAAATTTATTTTAAATAGCTTTTTGGTCTCTTAATTTCTTGATCTCTTGATTCCATTCTATTTGATATAAAAGGGGATTTTGCTTTAACTCTTTTTTAAGATCCAAAAAATTGAATCCAAGTAGGTAAAGGTTAGATTTAATTTAAAATTCATTTATACCTAAAACCCCTTCATTTGTGAGATTGAACTTTAAACATCATCTACAAAGAAGCAGTTCTACCTGCTACATCGAAGAACATTCTTCAGATAAGTATTATATTTCAATTTTTTATATTTTTGGTTTGTGAGATTCAGCTAGGAAAATCTCTATTTGTAGTTTTGACTGAGATCAGTTAGGAAAGTCTCAGCGTGGGGTTTTTTATTATGTAACATCATTGAAAAACACAACTGTAAAGGTTTTAAGGTGAACCTTGGAAAACCTTCTTACTGAAAGCCAATATCCCGTAGGTGTGGATATTGAGAGTGGAGTAGTTGTGTGGCTGTTTACAAATAGCTGGTGTACACATACGAACCACTATAATTCTTGGAGTTGTAGTGGATGTTTGTATTTGATTATGTGTGTGAATGCTGTAATTTATTTTATGCTATTGTGGTGAATGTTGTAATAGCTAGGTTTATTTCTTTTGCCTCTATATCAGTTTGAGTTTTTGATACTTACCGATGTTCTAGAAATCAGGTTGTCATACCATAAGCCATTAGTTTTTGGTGTAAGGTTATCCTTAGAACAATGCTTGTATTAACCTTTTAATACTTATGCATTTGAGGATGCTTTAGATTTCTGCTATTTGAGTTTATTTTATGCATTTTATTTTTTATTTGGCATTGTCCTCTTCACACCCCCCCCCCACCCCCCCTTGGAGCTTGCCCTTTTTAAGTGGTATCAGAGCCTAATAGCTCATTCCATTAGATTAATTTCCTGAGCTAAGCGATCTCGAGCTCTTAATATGTCAAATTTTGATAGCCTTTCTATTACTAGGCCACCACCATTTGATGGCTCCAATTATGCTTATTGGAAAGCCAAGATGAGAATCTTTCTGTAATCTATTGATGAAAGTGTATGGCAAGCAACTTTTACCAAATGGAAACCACCAATGACTGAAGTTCTAGGCAGTGAAGGAACCAAATCCATGCAAGTATCACCTTATTATTTATGGACCACACCTCCGAAAAAAGAGTAGTGCTAATGCTAAAGCTTTAAATGCAATCACTTGTGCACTATCACCAGATGAGTTCAAAAGAATTATAGCTTGTGATACCGCAAAACAAGTGTGGGATATCTTAGAAATGACACACGAGGGAACGATTATTGTAAAAAAAGTCTAAGGTTCAGATTCTCACCACTAGGTTTGAGGAAATACGTATGGAAGAAAACGAATCATTCATTGACTTCTATACAAAACTAAATGACATAGTCAACTCTATGTGGGGTCTAGGAGATAACATCCCAAAAAGCAAAGTTTGTGCAAAAATACTGCGCTCACTTCCTGAGAGATTTAATTCCAAGGTGACTGTCATTCAGGAACTTAGAGACACTGATAATATGAGGGTGGAGGAACTTGTTGGTTCACTTCAAACTTACGAATTGAATTTCAAAGCTCCAAAAGGTAAATCTATAGCCCTTAAATCATTCAAATGTATTTCTTAAGATAATAATTCTGATTGTGAAAACTAAGAGGATGATATGGCCTTATTAGCTAAAAAGTTTTATAATATTTTTAAAAGCAAAAAGAGAGTTAATTTTTGAAAAACCTCTGAGAAGAAAAAGGGTAAAACTAAAAATTACAAATCACTAAAAGACTATTAATGCTTTAACTGCCATGAATATGGGCATTTAGCAAATAAGTGTCCTAAAAGGGACAAGTTAAAGAGAAAAGGCATGTTGGCCACATGGGATGAATCGTCCTCCTCTGAAGCTTCTTTTGAGTTGGATGATTCAGAACCTGAATCTACAAGTGAAGTCAATGCCTTGATGACTCTAGCCAGAGTCACTTCCACAGATAGTTGTGATACATCTGAATATGAAAATCTAAGGAGTGACCCTGAAAATGAAGATGATCTTCAGGATGCCTACAATGCCCTATATAAGGAGAGTTGTAAGATTGTTGTCAGGCTTAAACTTCAAAAAGAAAATTTTCTAAAATTAAAAGAGGATTTTGACAACTTAGTTTTAGAAAAGTCGCATATTTTTTATTGTTTTGAAAAAACTAAATGTGATTTAGATTTCAAAACATCTCAACTTCAAAACCTAAGATCAGAAAATGAGAAACTAAAAATGGAACTCTCTTCACTCTTAAGTTCAAAAGGATATTTGGAGGTATGCCCAGAGAGACCCTAAACTAGAAAAATTACTAACCGGATCAAGAAAGTGTGGAGATAGATCGGGTTTGGGCTATGATAAAAACATGCCTCTGAAAAATAAGATTACTCCTAAGTTTGTTAAAGGAGAGTCCTCCAACTCAAAAGGGAAAATCTTAAATCAAAACGGTTAAAAAAATCCTAAAACTTTTCAAGCTACCAAACCTAATATCAACGATATCAATTTTAGAAATCAAAATTATAACCACTTAGTTAAGAAGATTGTGGATTTACTTAAGGAGCTTCTGAAATCTAATTCGAATGTGAGGGTTAATAACAATTATAAGCGAAGGAAAACCAACAGTGTTCTAAAACCCAAAATGATAATGAAATGGGTTTATAAGGTTACATATTTGGTTGCCCACACCACCTTCAAGGCTTTAAGTTAATCAAAGTGGTCCATAGACAGTGGTTGCTCTAGACACATGACAGGTGACAGAGATTTGTTCACCAACTACAAAGAAATGACTGATGGATTAGTCAAATTTGGTGATGGAAGCAACTGCAAAATAATTGGCTAAGGTACAGTTCAACCTTTTAACCTTCCTCTTTTTGAAAATGTTTTATTCATAGAAGGTCTTAAGCATAATCTTTTGAGTATTTCTCAAATCTGCGATAATAAGCATAGTATTAAATTCACTAATCAAGGATGCGAGATCTTAAATGAGAAAGGTTGTGTGATATTGAATGGTTGAAGAACATATGAAAATTGCTATATTGTAGTGATTCTAGCTCGTCTAAATTATCTTGTTCCGTGGTCCAAACCAATGAGACTAAGTTATGGCACAAACGCCTTGAACATGTAAACTACTGAAATTTATATAAACTGACAAGGCCGATCTAATAAGAGGTCTACCCAAATTGAAGAAAATGGATAATATTTGTGGCGAATGTCAAATTGGGAAACAAACAAGGAGTAGTCACAAGAAAGTGAACTCCTTCGCCACATCTAAACCCCTTGAACTCCTCCACATGGATTTTGTTGGACCAACTAGAATAGAGAGTCGAGGTGGAAAGAAATACTTTCTGGTAATTGTGGATGACTTTACCAGATATACATGGGTAACTTTCATGAGAGAATAGTTTAAAACTCTCGATGGAGTAAAAAAGGATACTTAAGCATATCCAAACTGAAAAGCAAATGAATATCTCTAAAATCTGAAGTGACCATGGATCAGAGTTTGAGAATAGCATTTTTGAGAAGTTTTGTACCGATCACGGAATATTACATGAGTTTTCTGCACCTAAGACACCTCAACAAAATGGGGTTGTTGAAAGGAAAAACCGTGTGCTTCAAGAAATGGCTAATGTTATGTTAAATAGCATGAAGTTACCTAAAAATCTATGGGCTGAAGCTATGAACACTGCATGCTATATAATAAACCATGTTTATATTAGAAAATCAAAAGATAAAACAACATACGAACTATGGTTTAACAAGAAGCCCACAGTTAAATACTTTTGAGTTTTTGGCATTAAGTGTTATATTTTGCATGACCGCAAAATTTTAAGGAACTTCGACACTAAAAGTGACGAAGGGATTTTCCTAGGGTGTGTTCTAAATAGTCGAGTGTATCGTGTTCTCAACAAGAGAACTGATGTCATTCAGGAATCCCTATATGTGGTTATTGATGATCACTTGAATACACCATCTACAAGTTCAGAAGATGATAAAGTCAATATAATAGACAAACCTAACTCCTCATCTAGTTAAGTCAACACTGAACTTCGATCAATTAAAGACCATCCTACTCATCAAATACTAGGTAACCCTCTCACTAGTGTGTGTACACAAAAATAATTAGAAAACATAAGTAATTACGTGTGTTTTACTTCCCAAATTGAGCTGACCAATGTAAAAGAGGTGCTTACTAATGAAAACTGGATAGTAGCCATGCAAGATGGACTAAATCAATTCATTCAAAATGATGTGTCGTATTTGGTTCGTAGACCAGCTGATAAACACATCATTGGAACCAAGTGGATCTTTAAAAATAAATCTAATGAGTTAAGGAATATCATAAGAAACAAGACAAGACTGGTTGTACCAGTGTACACATGGATAGAAAGAATCAATTATGATGAAACCTTTGACCTAGTCTCTTATCTTGAATCCATCAGATTGTTTATATCCATTGCATGTTTCAAAAAGTTTAAAATTTATCAAATGGATGTCAAAAGTGCTTTCTTGAATGGTGATTTACATGAAGAGGTTTGTGTTGAACAACCTAAGGGTTTTGAAGACCTTAAACACACTGATCATGTGTATCGTCTGAAAAAAGAACTTTATGGTTTAAAACAAGCTCCTAGGGTATGGTATGATAAATTGACTAGGTTTTTACTAAGTCATAACTTCGCTCTGGGGAGTGTTGATAAAACTCTATTTGTTAAGAAAAATAATAAACACATACTTATAGTGCAAATATATGTTGATGACATTATCTATGACTCTACATGTTCTAACATATCTACTGAGTTTGCAGAGTTGATGAAGTTTAAGTTCGAGATGAGCATAGTGGGAGAACTGAATGACTTCCTAGGTCTACAAGTGAAACAACTTAAAAATGGTATTTTCATTTCTCAAATCAAGTATGCTCTAAACTTGGTTAAGAAGTTTGGCTTTGAAAGTGGTAAGCACTTTGATACTCATATGAGTACAACTCTTAAGCTTTCTAAAGATGCAACATGTAAGAGTGTAGTCCTCGGTTATATCACAGTATGATTGGTAGTTTTCTACATTCAACCGCGAGTCGACCTGATATAGCATTCAGCGCAGGTATCTGTGCTAGATATCAATCAGATCCTAAGGAATCTCACCTGATTGCTGTCAAGAGGATTATTAGGTATGTCGAAAGTTTGATTAATTTAGGCCTGTGGTATCCACATGATACTAATGTTCATTTAGTTGGTTATTTGGATGCTGACTGGGCTGGGAATATAGACGATAGGAAATCCACTAGTGGTGGTTACTTTTATGTTGGGAACTGTTTGGTTTCCTAGCATAGCAAGAAACAAAGTTCCGTATCCCTATCCATAGCTGAGGCTAAATATATCGGAGTCAAAAATGATTGTACTCAGCATGTGTGGATGAAAAGAATGTTAAATGATTACGGCATTGCGCAAGATACAATGATTTTATATTGCAATAACTCTAGCGCAATCAATATCTCCAGGAATCCCATCCAGCATTCCTGTGCCAAACATATTGACATTCGATATCATTATATTCAGGAATTAGTGGAAGATAAAATTATTTCATTGGATTATGTTCAAACTGAAAATCAACTTGCGGATATATTCACTAAACTATTTGACAGAAACAGGTTCTCTAAATTGAAAATGGATATTAGTATGAGTGATTTGATTTGAGTTTATCATGTTTGCATGTTTTATTTTTATTTTTTTTACAAACTTTCAGATTTTAAAAATTAATAAAATTGTGCATTATTTTTGCTTGCACGACTGGTCGTGTACATGCTCGACCAGTCATGGCATGACCGGCCGAGCATGTACTTGACCAGTCGTGGTGCGTGGTTGGAGGGCTTTTTAATGTGTGAAAAGCACTTTTTCTCCATTTCTTTCTTCTTCTTCTTAAGCTCCTTCTCCGACCGGTTGAACCCATCTTCAATTGCTACTTGGTATGTGCATCATTTTCATTTTTCTTTCAGATTTGGGTTCCTTGATTGTCATATAGCCTGATTCTTATCTTTACTTCAAATTTCCTTGTGATTTCCTAGGTATTTTAGGGAAAATTTTGTTGGATTTGAAACCCTTAAATCCTTTCTGGCATTTTCTTATTTACTCTTGCAATGAAAGGTAGATCGAAGAAAAAACCTACTCGAGCATCTTCTTCTCGTTCCATTTTGGTGCGTACTCTTCGACCACTCGAAGAGGACCCGGAATATGTGTAGGATATCCATCTCTACAACATAATTGTTGAGCTGACAGTTAATGCAAACCATCTTGTTCAATTCAACATTATTCCCCTCCTTGTTGTTGTAGGATGGGATAACATTCTAAATTGGGGCGAATTGGCATACAGCTCCATTGCTCAAGCTATGTATGCGTGTATAGGTGATGTTTTTATTAAAGATTTGACCTTCACTATCATGCTTAGAGAAGGTTCATATAAAGTAGATCGTCACTTAATTTCTAGGTTGATGGACATTCAAGTGAATGATGAAGGAATTCCTATTCCAACATTGGTTGAAAAATAGAATGAGTCGGAAAAAATGTTTATTAACCAAAAATTTATGCAACATGGACTCGGAATGGAGTTTTGGGAATGTGCTCTGGGCCATTCATATGTTGCCCAGATACCGAGTTGTACGTCGCATTTTTTCCAATGTATATCCTAGATCTGGTAACAAGGCCGAACTGACTACCTTTATGGTGCATATTCTTCATTCTATTATATCTGGCATTTTGGTGTGTCTTCCTTCATTAATCTGCTATTTTATTATCCAATTTCGACTTCATCCGAGGCATCGTGATATTCCATTTGCTTATTTGGTGATCACCCTTGCTTTACACTGTTCTGTGGTCATGCCACCTAGAGAAGCTCCTACTTCTTATCTTCCATCAACAATTCAAATATCAACAAGATGAATTTGAAGTTAGCACCTGGTCAAATTAATAGGAATGCTGGAAAAGTTAGAGAAGAAGTTGGAGAGGAAGATGTGCTACTAATTGACGCCAATATGGATGATATTTTTAATAAATTAAAATCTGATGATGTTGAGGCTGATCCTGATTTTCAGTCTTCTAGTTTTGATGAGCGCCTTCGCTCACTAGAAGAGAAGGTGGATGGACTAAAAATTTTCCAAGATAATTAAATGAAGTATATGTGTAAGTATTTTAGACGCATAAATAAGGGATTACACTAGATTAATCCATCTATTCCACCTACCTCTTCATCTGGTTCTGATTAGTTCTCTTCCTTTTGTTGGACTTGTATTAACTACTTAACTTTACTCTTCTTAGTGACTCTTGTATTTGGACATGTTTAATTGTGTGTGATGTGGTTACTGTATTTTATTATGTTTTAATTTGCTAACTTTCATACTCTTTCGTACTTTCTTCACATATTTAGATTCCACATTCCCATATTTTTCATCTTTTCTTCCATTATCATTTTGTGACAAAAATGGGGAGAAATTGGTGTAGTATATGATTGCTTATTTGCTCAATCTGTTTGTTTGTGGTTTGAGAGTGGATGTAGAGATGTAGATATGCATGTGACACTGTGGAAATTTTTTTTGGATATGTATATGTATGTCTTAATACAGGTCTCTATTGAGCTCAAGTTGAGGGGGAGTTGATTGAGGGGGAGTTGTGATTGTTGGATTTAATATAAACTAAGTGAATCTGTATATTATAATAGGTTAATCTTCTATAAGTTGGTTTTGTCACAAATTTGACAAAGGGGAAGATTGTAAGTGCTATGTTGTAAATCTAGCACCCTGTATTGTCAAATTTTGTTGTCCCAAAACACTTTAGAATGTTTGACTTGTTTTGATAGATGGAATGTTCACCTTCAAGTTCAAATACATGAAAATTTCACCTTCATTTGAAGATGAGCTTCATGTTATGTACATCGACATTTAGTGTGCTACAATTATGCATGTTCAACTGTGAGAACAAGTTGAAGTTCACCAAGTCCAAGTACTTAAGTTCAAGTGCACTATCTCAAGCTCAAGTTCGAGTGCATCACTTACTCAAGTTTAAGTTCAAGCTCAAGTTCAAGCTTAAAGCTCAAGTTCAAGCTCAAATACATTTGATCAAGCTTAAGTCTCAAGTCACATGCTCAAGACATAAGTTTGAGACATAAGCTCAAGTATACGAGGTCAAGCTTCATGTGATTCAAAGTGTCTTATCTATAGAAGCGACCGATGTTTCAATTTCAATACTCACATTTAAGGTATACATGACCCTAGAAAGACCTTATGATTAGGTCATTATCATTGCATGTTTAATTTGGGTCATAGTACTTATTTTAGGCTTTGCTTCGACCTGTCCTAGTCTTGGTTTGACTAGTCCAGGCACTGGCTCGACCAGTCCAGGGTCTTTCTCAACCAGTCCAGGATTTTACTCAAAAAATCGGATAAGGTTGTTTGGTCTTCGACTAGTCAAATACCCTGCTCGACCGATCGCGGAGTTTAGCTCAACCAGTTGAGCAGGACTCGACTCAAACTCCAGCAATGCTAATTAATTCACTCGACCAGTCGAGCGCTGTGCTCGACCAATCGAACTGGCCTCTCTATAATTCAAGCAATCCACTTGACCAGTCGAGGGTCTGTTTTATCTGATCGCGTCAGAAAATTTGAAAATTGGTTATTGTCAGGACCAGTCGAACCAAACCATAGACTAGTCCAGGGAATTGAATTGCGACCTATAAATAGAGGACATTTCTAAGATTTTTTTTATTCATTCCAAGCCAATTCAAGCCACCACTCTAAGAGATAAGTCCCCGCTATTGTGAAGCTATTGTGAGGTATTTAAAATTTATTTTAAATAGCTTTTTGGTTTCTTAATTTCTTGATCTCTTGATTCCATTATATTTGATATAAAAGCTGATTTTACTTTAACCCTTTTTGAGATCCAAGAAATTGAATCCAAGTAGCCAAAGGTTGGATTTAATTTAAAATTCATCTAGACCTAGAACCCCTTCATTTGTGAGATTGAACTTTGAACATATTCATCTACAAAGAAGCAGTTCTACCAGCTACATCAAAGAACATTCTTTAGATAAGTATTGTATTTCAATTTTCTATATTTTTGGTTTGTGAGATTCAGCTAGGAAAATCTCTATTTATGTTTTTGACTGAGATCAGCTAGGAAAATCTCAGCGTGGGGTTTTTTATTGTGTAGACTCATTAAAAAATACATCTGTAAAGGTTTTAAGGTGAACCATGGAAAACCTTCTTTCTTAGTGAAAACCAATATCCCGTGGGTGTTGATATTGGGAGTGGAGTAATTGTGTGGCTGTTTGCGAATAGTTAGTGTATACACATGAACCAGTATAATTCTTGGAGTTGTGGTGGATGTTTGTATTTGATTGTGTGTGTGAATGTTGTAATCTATTTTATACTTTTGTGGTGAATGTTGTAATAGTTAGGTTTATTTCTTTTGCATCTGTATCAGTTTGAGTTTTTTATACTTACCGACATTCTAGAAATCTGGTTGTCCTACCATAAGCCATTGGTTTTTGGTGTAAGGTTGTCCTTAGAACAACGTTTGTATCAAGCTCTCAATACTTGTGCATTTGAGGTTGCTTTAGATATCTGCTGTTTGAGTTTATTTTTCACATTTTATTTTTTATTTGGCATTATCCTATTCACCCCCCCCCCCCTTTAGGACTTGGAGTTCGCCCTTTTCAAGATGTCAGACCATCATAGAAAAAATGTGTAATGCGCCATGTTTCAAAACCATGTTGTGGGCATGAACTAACCAGATCCTTGAACCACTCCCAACATTGGAAGAACGTTTCATCCTCCTTTTGGGCGAAGTTCATGATTGACTTTCTAAGGGTGTTCATTTTATGATGTGGAAAAAATTTATTTATGAACTCCCTTATCATGTCATTCCATGTGCCAATAGATCAGGGACGTAGTGAATGTAACCACGTCTTAACCTTCTCTTTCAAAGAAAAGGGAAAGTGTTTCAGCCTGACCGTATCCTCAGACATGTTGGAAAATATAAAGTGGCTATGATCTCATCAAACTCTTTCAAGTGCAAATATGGAGATTCATATTTAAGTCCATAGAATTTTGGAAGGATTTGGATCATCCCTGACTTAATGTCCATATGTCCCGTATTTTCTAGAAAAACCATGCATGAGGGTGTACTCACCCTCGCCGGTTGTAAATAATCTCATAAAGTACGAGGCAGGGGTGCTTGATTCACCTCATTCTCATCCTGAACTTCCTCAACCCGAGGCTGAGGTTGTCTTCCTGGTTGATTTGTAATCATCACTTCAATTAACTCAGAGTATCTCGAGTAGTGGCTAATCCTGTGATGGATATATAACCCCTTAATCAATCCTCCTTCACTCAAAAGACATCGAGTGTTATCACAGACCCACTTGGGCATGAAACACTCTCAGCCTCAATTTCAGATTCTAAACTAAACCTAAAAGAGAGAAACGAAATCGAAATCTATAAATAGAAAGAGAGACGGAAATGGGAAGAAGTAACCAAATTGGAAGTTCCTAATTAAAATCCTATAAAATAAAACAAAATAAGTCAGTTTCTAAAAATAGAATTCTAAATTTAGAAAGTTCCTAAAAATAAAAAAAGAAAGTAAACAAGTTTCTAAAACTGATTAGGAAAGTTCTAAACCTAGAATTAAAAAGTTTCTAAAAATAGAAAACAAACCCTAATCTAAAAATAGAAAATAGAAAAATCCTAATCTTAACCTAATTCCAAAACTAGCTAATCTCAGAAAAATGCAACCGTTAATCCCTGGCAATGGCGCCAAAAACTTATTCACAACCCCAAGTGTAGGGTCGTGATGTAGTAATAATCTCGGTGAGACCGAGGTTGAATCCATAGGGACTAATCTCGCATGTTTTCAGAAAGAAACTAGAAGAAGAACTAGAAAAAGATGAAAAATCTAAATCTGAAATATTTGAGAGTAATTGTGAGAGATTTAATGAAAAACTTAAGAAATTCAAAGGTGGGAAACTAGGGTTTCCAAGGATCCACTTGTAGAGATCAAGGAGATCTATGCTTGATTCAAGTCACATGATTCGAATCAGAGTCACATCCTATCCAATTGGAAGATATCTCAGTAAAATCAAATCTGAACTTCTTTTGACCTAATTCTCAATAGATGAGAGGTGTGAGAACTGGAAGTGATTCTATCACAAAACTATGCCCATGAGACATGTCAAACAACAGAATTTACCAATCCACTAACCAATCTAAGAGAATTATGAAAATTAGGGAGGATTCCATCATCCAACCATGCCCAAGGGATGATGGTGAACAACAGCATTTCCTAATTTCACAATCTTAATACATGAAAAGAACATACTCAAAGTTATCATAGATTTATTGTAATTTGAGTCACAACAAACATTAAAAACTGACAGTATTCCTCATAATCAAACTAAAATCAAAGAGAGTTCAATATAAACATGAATCAAAGTAATAGAAACATCCCATCACGCTACAAGCTTCACCTCTTAGCCCTAGCTAAGAGGTTTAGCCTACCATAGACGTGATTGAACTAGAATCTCTTAATAAAAACATAAAAACTACTAAGGGAAGAAAAAATCTTGGCGACGGCTTCTCCATGCTTTTTCTCCACTCCTTAAACTCTAGATGATGCTTAGGGATGCTTTAGGGACCCCTATTTATAGTTTTAGGCCTTAACCTTTTACACAGAGTGAAAATTTTCAGAAATTGTCTCAAATTTATGCAGTCTACCGGTCGTGAGACGTCTCGACCGATCATGAGATGCCCTCAACTGGTCGAGTAGGACAAAAAATTGGCTATTTTAGTCGCTGGAGTTCGAGTCGAGCACCTTCGACTGGTCGAGCCAGGACTGGTCGAGCAGAGTCTAGGACTGGTTGAGCGTACGCAGGACTAGTCATGTCGGAGCTAGGATTGGTCGAGGATTCTGCAAATTCACTTTAAAACCTCGATTTTCTTCATTCTTGTCTTGATTTTCTTAGATCTTTGGCATATGAGTTCTTCAATCTTAGTCTTCTGTGACCCAATCCTTGGCTTGGTGATTCTTGAGCGTTAAATCCATGCTTTTAATATCCTTTTCAATCCAAGCTCTTGAATTCACCTTGCACCACAAAAATGATTAAAATAGAACAATAAGCATTATCATGTTCATAAAAGAAAGGAATAACTAGGGTCCAATACGCAATAATTGACCCTCAACAATTACCTTATCGATCGGGCCGCGAGCACAGGATTGTGTCTTTCTTAGATGGACATTCTAGGTACAATCAAATATATATAGCATTGGATGATGTTCCCAAGTTGGCGTTTAGATGTCCTGGTTCCTTGGGAATGTATTGTTGAGTTGTGATGCCTTTTAGGTTAAAGAACATAGGTGTCACATATCAAAGGACGATGGATACTATTTTTCATGACATGATCAGTTGCTTTATGGAAGTCTATATAGACAATGTGGTAGTCAAGTCGACCGATGTGAGTGAGCACCTAACGCACTTGAGCAAGTCCTTTGAATGGATGAGATGCCATAAATTAAAGATGAATCCATTGAAGCATGTGTCACAGTTTGGAATTTCTTAGGCTTTCTGGTACATCAAAGGGGGATCGAAGTCAATCAAAACAAGGCCCATGTCGTAATTAACGCATGGTCTGTAGGAAAAAAGGCTGGACTACAGAGATTCCTAGGTCATGTAAAAATTTTGAGACGATATATATCTAATGGTGCAGGTAAGACTAACATCTTTTTTCCATTACTTAAATTGAAACTTGGGACTGAATTTGTGTGAGAGGATTAACACTAGTTGGCTTTTGATAAAATTAAAGAATATCAAATAAAGTCGCCCGTGTTAATGCCCCCTGTGGAGAATCAACCACTTAAGTTATATATCGCAGCCTCGTCGGGGTTAGTTGGAGCTCTCCTAGTGCAAGATGATAACATGCGAAAGGAAAGAGAAATTTATTATTTAAGTTGGACATTGCTCGATGTAGAGAAAATATATTTAGCCATAGAAAACTTATGCTTGTCGTTGTACTTCGCGGCCACTAAACTGAGGTATTATTTGTTGGCCAAGAGAGTAAATGTAATAGTTATGATTGATTTAGTGGAGTACATGTTAAACTAGACAATTCTTAGTGTAAGGCCTATGTCCTAGTATCATACCGTTCCTTAAGACCCTATAATTCTCTCCATCGAATTCCCGCAACCCGCGACCTATAGATAGCGTTTGTGAGCGACCTTAAGTCGCATCCAATAGATGTAAGTCAACTAAACCCAAAACCTATGCCATTGCGACCGTATCATCGCCGTAGTTCCAACGCTGTGTCTCGTGCGCCAATGCGATGCCTAGACTAAAAGATATGACTTGCGCATAATCTCGACCACAGACTGCACATTGTAGGGCTAAAGATTCCAGGTAAAGTAGATTCTCAACAAGAGCAATTATGACTTTGACGTAGGCTAGGATGACATCACCCTAGCCACCCATGCCTTGCTAGCAATGATGACTAGCATGCCCATGCTCTCTTACAACACCATGATTACCTTACAACTTCATCATTGCTCTCCTATACCTCTCTCTCTCCCTCCCTTTCTTCCTCATTTTGCAACCAAGAGGCCTTGGACATCCAAGCAAGAGGAGAGAAAACCCATCTCACTAGCCCTCTTCCTAGCTAAATCCCAACCAATCCAACCATAGTAATCCCATCTCCATCATTAAAGAATCACCCTAAGAGCATGAGATTTCAAGGGAGGAAGAAGAAAGAAAGGTGGGTGTATTTTAGAGTAGATTTCTATGTTTTCTAGCATGGGGCAAGTGGGACCCACCAATCAATGGTGGGGATCCTATCTTGGCCTCTAGGTGTGTCCAATGGCCCGCCAAGCTTGCATGTAAGTGCCATGATGGGGCCATTCTCCATGGACCCTATCATAATGTTTCCTTGATGATTAGCTTGATAAGGTCATCTAGACCCCTTTATTTTGTTGTAGGGATGGCATCCCCACCTTACATTGCTGATTTGAGGACCCACACAAGGATGTGACCCATCTTGATGCATGTATTGCTTATCATGAGGGGCTCATAGTGGTGAAGCCCCTCCTCTAGCCGTTTCTCTCTCTCTCTCTCCATTTTTTCTTATGATGTGTGGCCCACCTAATGTGTATAGCAGGTCTAGACCATCCAGCAGGTGGGACAGCTGGCTGTCCAGGTTGCTGGATGACCGGCCAGCCCACCTTACTACCTTGATGGGTATGATCCCAAATATAAAGGGTAAAACATGAAATAGGCTTGGTCTAATGTGTGTGGCTCATCTAGGTGGGCCCTACCCTGATGCATGTTATGTATATCCACCCATACAACAATTTGTGGGCTGGACCATGCAACAACATGTTGCTGCCCAGTTTCCAGGCCCACATTGCTGACCATATGGATAGAGCAAAGCCCTCTATTTTAACTTGAATTTTTTGATGAGAGTGGGGTGGCCCATTGACATGTGGAACCTACCTTGATGCGTGATTGAATCCACACCACCCAGCTAAGGGAGAACGTCCCTAGATGGCCTAAATGCTTGTACCATCCAACAGCCTGAATGAAGGGAAAATATAGATATCAGCTTGATCTTTGGGGCTGGTGGGCCACTCATGTGGACCCCACCTTTCTGTACATGTGAAAGATGCACACTGTCCATCCATATCTCCATATCCAACATGCCCTGGGCCCAACCCAGGGGCAGATCCAACGCCTAAACTGGGCCAGGACGCTGCTGGACTGATTGTCCAATAGCTGTCCATTTTGATGTATGTGTTTTATCTTCTCCCTCTCCCTTATTTGTGGCCCACCTAACTGAGACCCACCTCATGTATATGTGTGGCATCTGGGCTGTCCATATGTGGGATGCCCCAACCAGGCCAGCAGCCCATCTACTGGACGCCCCAATTAGGCTAGCATCTAGTAGGGGCTGACCGTCAGCCCTGCATGGGCCACCTTGATGTTGTGTTGTATTCATGTTGTCCTCCATTTTTATGGCCCACCTGGATGGGGCCCACCCTTTGGTGGGATGTTTATAGGTGAGGCCCACTTATATATATTATATCCTGACCATCCCACCATTCATGAACGTCTAACAGGGGCTGGGACGCCGCTGGACTAGCTGTCTAGCAGCAGGCCCGCCCTGATGTATATGTTGTATTCACGCTATTCATCTGGTGAGGCCCACTGTGATATATATGGGCCACCATAAGATATGTATTTCACCCAGATAATCCATCTATTGGACGCCCGGTAAGCCCAGATGGTTGAGAGGGTTGGATATCCAGCAAGGGCCCAACTTGTTGCATGATATTGCTTATTGTAAAGTTGTGAACCCACCAAGTTGAAAGTTTAATGCATACACACTATATCTCTATTTTTTTAAGATCATGGGCCCCATTAGTGCCTTGTAAGGCCCACCTTCCATCTAATTGAATGAGGATTAGACTGTCCATATTTCTGCACATCCAACAGGCCTAGATGGCCTGGACGTCCAACCTTAGAGCCCACTCTAATGTATGTGCTGCCCATCCATTATGATGGATTTTGTGGGTTGTTTTGTAAGCCACTATGATGTGTGTGTTGTACACCTTGCCCAACTATTTTCTGGAGCCTATGGGCTGCCCTAAAGGCCCACCATGATGGATGTGCTATATATATCCTGCCCAACCATTTTCCTGGGCTATGGGCTTCCCCATGTAGCCCACCTTGATGTATGTAGACCATGGGTCGTCACTTGAAGCCCACCATGATGTATGAGATAATATGAATGCTGCCCATTTATTTTCTAACTATTGTAATAGCCATGGGCCCCATTGTGAGATAGTTTCTATAGCGAGCCGCACTCTAAGAGGCAATCGTGGTTAAATGTCCACATTGTAAACCTCCTTAGGGCCCATTGTTAGGCCCATTCTCATCTTCTCTTAGTGGGTTAACCCAAACCGTTGGGCCCCCATCATTGATGGTGCTTCCACCGTGCCTGGTAGATTTGTCCAAGCCATAAAGCCCATCTTGTGCTTATTGGGCCCCATAGGAAGCCAGTTTACTATGTGACGGAGAGGGTGAGGAAGCCCACTCTTGTACTTAGGCTTATCCTCTTGACTCCCCCTGTTATATACATTAGACTCACCCATGAGACCCATTCTTGATATGAGTATGCCATCTAGGCTGTCTATTGATTGTAGGAGAGTACATCATCACCGTTGGATATGCCCAGCATAACATCATGATACATGCCTATGCGCATCATTTGTATGCTTGTTATGAGGAGCGATTGACCATAACATGTGCCATTGGGCTGATTGTATATGGGACTCCCTGAGAGATGGAGTTGCCCCACATGAGCGCACGATACGCGTAAGATCGATGCATGATTGGATAATATGACTCATACATCTCGTATTTGTGTGATACCATCACTATACGCCCTCGTAACATCAAGGCTGTGGCCTCCATAAGCATGTCGTGGATGACAAGATTGGATACCAGAAGTATTTTGTTCTGGCATTAGGGCACTTAGGATGTCCTTGGGTGAAAGTCCCAGAACCCTTATGGTACCAGGAGGATGCTCCAATGTCGAGACCAAGTAGATACATGAGTGCCAAATACCAATAGGTTATGTCTCCCACTGTGTCATGGTCGATTGGAGGGGGGTATGACCTTATCCGCCCGAGGGGTAGGGGAAAATCTAGGCTGAGTTTGACAAGCTTGGAAATGGGTCTCCTATTGACAAGCCGGGTAGATATTGGCGGACTACTAGCCAAGCGGGTAATGAGGTCTCTTAGACACGCTTAGTTGCATGCCTAGGGGAGGGGCAGTCATTGTGGAGTGCACTGGACCCCGGTGATATTCTAGAGATGGACTGTACTAATATGTGAATCTAGTTGAGAACTGGTGTGCTTATGTTGCATCTTGCATATGACATTTAACCATGTAGGCCTTGCATCACATAGCCTTGGTATGGCTGATAGCATTCATGGGCTTCCCAACATCTTTTCACATTACTCTGATATTACATACTTAGCACATACCTTACACGCACACGTACATAACCCTTTATGCCTTCTATAAGCTTATGGATGACCGTTGCGTGTAGGTGATGCTAGGATGTAGCAGCACTGAGGTAGGAGCGTGCGGCTGAACTTTTAAAGTTTTTGATATCTATCTTGTATTTCCCTTTATGCGTTGTACTCAAAAGTTTTTTATTATAGTGGATATGAGGTGATGTTGTTGTTTGTGTCTAGGTTATGCTTATGTTTATAGAAAAATTGAAAAGCAGTGTTCACAACATCCTAATAGTCAAAATAATATGGTCATTATCTTTCCATATATATATATATGATCATTGATCCAATGCAGTTTGTATGAGTGAGGTCCAAAGCTTTGATGGTCCTAACCATCACATATCTTGCCCTTCTTTTACTCTTGAATGTTGAAAGCCCTGTATTTCTTTCTTTAACCAACCATCTACCAATCAATGGGTCTCGACTGTCCCACCAAGGAGATATTATGGGCATAGTCCACCCATTTTGGTGTCCATCAGATCAGTTGTCTAGAGCATTGACCATGTAACCCACTTGTACAAATGAAAATTGCAGATAACATGCATATCCTTAGGTCAAGGATCATATAATTCCTCCAATTAAAGATGGTCGTAACAAAGAACGCCCATTAATGTGCTTGAATATTCTTTATACTAAAATCCAATGAAATACTAGAAATGCATAGAACTCCAACGGAAAAGGAGACTTGCTACTCTAATGGAGATGGAAGTGAAATGGGCTAAATGACACACCACCTGTGCCCACATGCATATGGAGCAAACCGATCCACTGTCTATACAACCACGATTGAAATGGAATTTCTCTTTGAAGTCCCAGGTGAAGTGGATTTTCACACTTCAAGCCACATGGATTCGAATAACAAATTAATGGGACTCCCAATCCTTCAGCTTCTTGCTTCCTTTTGCATTCATGCCGGCCATTTTAACATTATATTTCGCTCAAAGAGGATCATTGTAGGTCCACCTGAAAGCATCACAGGAAAAACCAACATCAAGATAGATGTAAAGATGACTTTTCACTCAAAACAGCTAGGCACAAAGGGCCTACATATATACATTATCAATACTATGGAGTAGCAAAGAGCAGCAGCCGAAGTAGGCATGGCCAATGCACTTATGCTTTTGCAATTGCAAAATGACCCCTTTATTGACATATATAGATGAAAATAATTGAGTGCATTTTAGAAATGTCATATATCAAGGGGTTGAAAGAGGATATACCATCCACCAATATCAAATGGGAATAGCTGAGAAATTTTAATGAACTTTCCATGCCCCTGCTAGTCCATCATCAAAGGGCCACCAGGGAATATTCTAGTTAACACCAAAACCTACAAATCGGCCATCAAAACCCTAAAATTCAACAAAACATGAATAACCATCAAATCCTCCAAATCGGCCATCAAAACCCTATAAATCAACAAAATATAAACAAATAAACATCAAATCTATCAAATCAGCGATCAAAACCAATTGAAATCCCCAATTCCAAAAATCCTTGAGATCCCTAAAATTCTAAAATCCCCAAATCCCTAATTTGTAATATCAGAAAATCCCCGATTCGGGGTCCACATTCAAATCTGTAAGCCCTAAAATCCCCAAATCCCTAAATCAGTATTGAGATTGAGAGAGATTGAGAGAGAGAGAGAGAGTGTACGTGGGTAGGGCGTTCGGTAACAGTAGATCTGTGGTGGAGAGATCAGAGAGGAGGGAGAGGGTGTGTGTGTGTGTGTGTGTGTGAGAGAGAGAGAGAGAGAGAGAGAGTGAGAGAGATAGAGAAAGGAGATGGCCCGCAGATTAGGGCAGTCTCTGGGCGCGGTTTGGATAGTGACGTTACCAAGTTCTATGGGCCCGACTATGATGTATGTGTTATATTTACGCCGTCCATCTATTTTTAGATATCATTTTAGGATAAGAACCAAAGAATGAGGAAAAATAAAAATCTGTAGTGGACCCCACCAACGAAAACAGTGGGGAGAGTGATTCCCACCGTTGAAGCTATCCTAAGGCCCACATAATGTTTATTTGAGATCCAACCTGTTCAAAAGTTAAAAAAGACATGATATAAGGGAAAACACAAATATCAGCTTGATCTAAAACTTTTGTGGCCTTTAGAAGTTTTTAATGGTGGGCGTCATTGTCCCACTGTTTTCTGTGCTAGGGTCCACTGGAGCTTTGGATTTAACTCATTCTTTGGATATTGCCCTAAAATGATCTCTCCAAATGGATGGAAGGTATGGATACAAAACATACATCATGGTGGGGCCCACGAAACTTGCTGACGTCACTTCAGTAGCTAGTCTCGCTACTACCCCTGACATTAGCCCCGTGACTTGTGGTCGGTGCTCTGTGGGCCCCACCATGATGTATGTATTTCATCCATTACATTTATCCATTTTTAAAGTTCATTTTAGGGAATTATTCCAAAAATGAGAGGTATATAAATCTCAGGTGGACCACACCACATGAAAACAATAGTGATTGGATATCCATCATTAAAATCCTCCTAAGGCCCATTGTACTGTTTATTTGGCAACCAATCTGTTTATTAGGTCATATAGGCCTAAATGAAGGGGAAAAATAAAAATCATCTTGATCCAAAACTTTTATGCTCCCAATATGTTTTTAATGGTTGACGCTCATTCAACACTGTTTCCTGTATGTGGCCCATTTCAGATTCGGATATACCTCATTTTTAATCTCATGCCATAAGATGATCTTTAAAAATAGATGGACGGCATGGATGAAACACAAACATCATGGTGGGGCCCAAAGAGCATCGACCACCAACCATTGGCTGGTGTCAGGGGGAGTAGCCAATCTGTTCCCCTTATTTGTGGTGTGGTCCATTTAATCTTTGGATATGATTCATTTTTTGGATAATTCTTTAAAATGATCTCAAAAAATGGATGAACGGTGTGGGTTGATCCCAAATTTTTGGTAAATCCAAAGCTTAAGTGGACCATGCCACACGAAACAGTGTGGAATAATGATTTCCACCATTGATACCTTGGACCCACTGTAATGTTTATTTGCCATCCAACCTGTTCATAATATCAAAAAGATATGAATGAAGAGAAAACACAAACATCAGCTTGATCCAAAACTTTTATGGCCTCCAAGAAATTTTCAATGGTAAAGGTTCAATCACACTATTTCCTGTGGTGTGGTCCACTTAAGCTTTGGATATGCTTCCATTTTGTTCTTTAGACCACAAATTATCTGTTAACATGGATGAACAGAGTGGATAAAATAAATAAATAATGGTGGACCCCACAGAGTTTACTCTGGTAAGGGTAATGAGTAACTCTCCTAAATGTAGTGGAGAGGGCATTCATAATCATATATTGGGCCTGCCTAAATGTGATTCACGTATCAACCCACTCATTATGTGTGTCCCACTTGGATGAGGGGTCAGACCAAGTTTCAACCGCATCCAAAACTCATTTGGGCCCCACCCAGTGCTTTTATATTTTTTAGGATGTCTTCACATGGTTTTAAATGGTATGACCCACTTGAGTTTCATAAACGGATGATTTTTGAGATATCTCAAAACCTAAAGGGGACACATCAAATGTACGATGTTAATGTTCAACACACATCATGATGGGGCCCACAAAACTTACATCAATTCTTAGGTTCTCACGAGGTCAATAAGTTAGGTCACAATTTTGACCAGAATATTTGGTCCATTTTACATGTCTGGGCCATTTACTCTATTTTACTGATCAGTAGCCTCAATTGGACTAGTTACCCGCCCCGATCAGACTACATATGAGAAAGATATTGGGCATACAAGATTGACCAACAATTTGAGTGACATTTGATGTAAACATCTGAAGTTATTTACTCTTTAATACGGACTGGTTCGAATGTCCAAAAACGGTTAAAGGTTTAATTAGTAGATGTGCCTAATAATTTAGTAAAAAATATATTTTTTTTTTCACAGATAAATTTCAATTTCCATTTAAAATAACATTTTTTTTCAAAATGTATATTTTTTTACTCTTAATTTTTCTTTGAAAACTTTTAACAAAATATCATTTTTATTATAAAAATATTTCAAAAAAATAAAATAAAATACAAATTCTGAATTTTTTTTTTTCAAAATCTGAAACTTTTCTCAAAATTTATTTATTTTCCTCAAAAATTTCAAAATGCTGATTTTTTTTCTTCAAAAGCTTCATTTTGTTTTCAACTTTTCAAATTTCTTTTTTAAAATGATATATTTTTTTTCTAAAATCTCAATATTTTTATAAATAACTTTTTCTTTTAATTTCAAAATTTGAACATTTTCAATTATTTTTTAAACATTGTTAAATTTTTAAAATTTCTAAATATTCTTTTTCATGTGATATTACAAATCATTTAAATATTAGATTTAATGTAACGCCCTAAAATTCGGGGGTCGAGCATAACTCAGCTCCCGAGTTCCAAAACATCACTTATGCAACATATTTAATGATGGATGTATGTTAACTGTATTAGTGCATAAAACATGGAATAGATTAAGCCAAAGTGCAAATATAATTCAGGGATAAGTGAAGAAAGCAAGCGGAAGACTTATAGAAATATATGTGTGCGAGTGCAAATCCCTGAAGTACATACACATACCAGGTCGTAAAGTAAGTGTTGCTATCAAAATTTCAAGTATTAAATTAAATCATTTAGTTTCCCAAAAGAAATCCCAGCATCCCGCGCATCAGAACGAGGCTCACTAGAACCCGTCTGAAAACTGCATAAAAGAGAAAGCAGCCTCATCATCATCCACCTCCCGCTCTGCCTCAGAAGTCACATCCACATCTGCAACATCAGAACTTAAGACAGAGTCTAGTGGGTGTTTAACACCGCCCTAGAACGTGAGAGTGAGTGATTAACTCAGTGGAACAGTAAAGCAAAGGTTAACATGCTATCAGTTCAATCAAGCAGAACAATTAAACATGTCCTAAGTACTCTTGTTAATGCAAGGATGTATGCAAAATGATGCGTGCCCTCATGCGCACACCCTCAGCATCTTCATCTTACGTTACGCATGACACCACCTCAAAGTGCGCCACGTCTACAAAGCACATGCAACTGCGGTGCATGGATATGATTACCAAGTTGTTATTAGTCCATTTCATACAGCAGGATTGGGAAGCTAAGATACCTTCCTCATATCACCATCCAAACAGCGATCCATTCTAGGGTCGTCAATCCTAGACATCTCATACGGTCATATGGTTTCAAGTCGTAGCAAAGGGCTCGTCACCAATCAATGCACGTCTTTCATACATTTATTACCACAGTTCGGCTCGTCACCTCATTGAGATATCCAGGTATGCTCGAGGTCACTACAAAGGGCTCGTCACCAATCAATGTAGGACGACAGCACGAATATAGTGTCCCATACCACCATAATCGGCTCACGAGTGTAGTTGCTCACTGGTCACTACGGAGAGGCTCGTCACCCCAGCGTAGGCCGACAGCTAGACCACGGTGTCCCATACCACCATGTCCGGCTCATGAGTCTTAACGGATCAAGGTACCATGGTTATCAGGATTTCATTGGTAAGTTCGGTACCCTAGATTCAAATAATAGCATCCATACATGGTGAACATACATCGGACAATCGGGTTACTTGATGAACTCGACTAGCACGAGCGCATGTTGAGTCAAACGACATAGAGTGCGCAAACACTCCGCGTGGCCAAACCACTGCCGCTAACTCTAATACAACTCGGGTTCGTCTAATTACGTCCGTTGTGGCGAAAGCAATCACAGCCACAACCTTAAGGCAGATTACCGATTTCCTGGACTATTCATAGTCCCAAACACATTACGCTATAACAGATATTCGTATTAAATGTAGAACAATAATGGAACAACAACTTCAATCATGTGATACTCCAGCATTTGAAGAACATCAACTTAACATAAATGTAAGCATAAGTAATGCTTGAACTTAAACAACAAGGAATGTAACCAGCAAGAAGGAAATCATACACACTAGTGGGAGAGTTGAGAATCGCTCCTCAACGCCCATACTAGGTTCAAATATCACACTTTAAATCATTTAGACATTTCTACAAACACTTAGAACACATAAAACAACATACATGACGTATGTTGAAATACACACATTTGGACAATTCCTTTTGCCAAGGAGTTGTCGCACATACATCTAGCATACATACACGACAAATAATCATGGCAAACATAGGTTCATATTTTATACGCATACGATACTTTATACATACACATAGAATACACAAATCTCAATATAACACATGCATATCAGGAACGCAAAGTGAACATAACATTTGGCATGTGAAATCTCATCCATAACAAGAATAAATCATTCACTAGCATTGAAAGCCTTGAAAACCATAACCTTTACACTTAAAGTCCGCACCTTAAGCCAGAAAAGAACACCGAATTGATTTCAGACGAGTTGTCTTCGTCAACGACGATAGAATACCCTAAAGCAAGAATAGAGATGAGATACAACAACACCAAGACAATTCTAAGCTCTAACACAGATTAGGGTTAGGTTAACTTACCCAAAGATGAACTCAGAATCGTCAGAATAACGATTTAAAGTGAAGGTTAAAAGATGAAGAAGAACAGGAAAGAATCTAAGATGATTCACCAACTTCTCTCTCACTTTCTCTCTCTTTTCCACTCTCTTTCTTAGGTAGGGTTAGAGAAAATTCGTATGGAAAAGAGAGCTAGGGTTTCAAGGACTATAGATAGGCCTAATATTGATGAAAATAACCCCAGGGCCAAGGTATGCTTAGGGTATAACCAAAACCTGCCTCTCGCGATCCAACGAAGCACTTCTGGTGGGCTTATTACCACGAAAGGTCGGACTTAAGCTCATTGACCATGGATTTAGGTCAAGCTGAGTTTTCGTACCAACCAGATCTTCAGATCAGCCATGGCGGACCACACTCAATTCAACGGTCATAGAATCTCGATTAGGTCCATAAGCACAAGGACATGCCCGGGCCACCTTCCCTGATCAGAGGGTGAAATTGGGTCAAAATCCAACGGTCAGATAGCTTAAAATCGTCGCGCAAGCGACACGACTCAAATTTCATAAAAGCTTATTAAATTTCCAACCGTTCTCACACTCTTCACTCCGAACTCAATCAAATCGACCCAGAACATTACATGGACTTGATTTTCGAGGTGATGGTCAAACCCAACATGGTGACCGCAACAGCCTAAGATCATCGCTATCGGACTTTTGACGCTCGGTCCAGGTCCAATCCAAAACTTCCAAAAATTCTCCAGAACAACTGGACTTAGCGATGGATCCCAGATTTCAGAGTAACATAGCGCTAACTAATCTACAGGTTTTGAGTCATGTAGATACAGTTTAAAGTGATTGATGCGAATTTCACAAGCAATCGAGTATAGCGCTAATTACCCCAAAAACAACTACTTAAGGAAAGATTAGCACAAAATTTCCAGGGTCATTACATTTAAATTATGAAAAAAAAATCCACTCATTTAATATAAAAATAAAAAATATATATATTTTTTGCATTCAATCAATTGTTAAAAAATAATGTTAGATGCAAATATGTACAATTAAACCACTGAAATTCTATTAAAAACAATTCTTAGACTACAAGAAAACATAATTTTCCATCATATTCTTTAAAAAAATGAAAAAAAATTAATGTTTAGGACAAAAGTCCTTTTACGACGGACCATGATCCGTCACAAAAGCAACTGAAAACCGTTGTCAATTGGTACTTGGGCGGGAATTTGTGATTGTCTGTCGCCAATTTACAACGGACTAAAATTCGTCGTAAATCAGATTTTAGCGACGAAATTTGGTCCGTCATGAAATCTGTGACATTTGAACTGGATTTTCGAGAAAGACAGGATTGGCGACAGACCTTTTCCGTTAGCGAAGATTAAATCCGTCGTTAAACCAAGCGATATTTGCGTCCGTCAGAAAATCGTGATTTTGTCTTAGTGAGACTTCTCTTTCACCTGGAATAATCCCTGACAAGCCTAAACAAAACACTCAAGCATCTTTGGCAATGCCCAAGTAATCCCAAAAACATTAAAGAACCCTACCAGACCAATGTTAACGAAAACACAACCCCCCACATTTTCCTTTTCAGATTGAATGTTCCAGATTATGGGTCATTTGCAATCCAGATCACTATTTTTAGCAATCCAAAGTAGAGATTTACATTTATTCAGTTCTAATATGACACACGTGGGGTCTATAACAATGACATTCATCATTTCATATACAGATTGTAGTACGAGTTCATATATAAAAACTATATCGCATGCATAGAATATATATTTGAGTGATGCACATGATCCTACACCTAGCTTACCATGAATTGGAGGAAGTAGCATACTGTGTACCCATCCACATACCACATACCCAAGTGACCCAACATCCACCTAGCCTTATGCCAGACAGTGCCTTAAATTACAAAGCATAGTCTGCATAGATAGTATCTACCAATTCCTTGTTCTAAAGACAGAAAATGCCTCAGGGGATTAGCAAGAACTTTATCCTTCCCAACAAGCCAGCAAAAGGAATGTGAACAACAAAAGAATAATCACTGTAGGAAAAGGGCATTAAAACAAATGTTAAGAACATACTACACTCTATGTTCATGGTTCCAACCATACAAAAAACTAATAGGTGTTTGGAGCAAACTATGGTTTTAACCCACGTGTGAAACAAACTATCACAGTGGGAGAAAAAAAAAAGTGAAAAAAAATTGAAAACATCTATAATGTAAGCAAATGGTAATGATGCTACCCTTGTTGCTTCTTAAGAAAATACAAGGGTGCTAAAAAAATAATAATAAATCCCGAGTGCTCTTGTTAGAGACTTCCACCATCTTCTCATTGAAAGAGGTAAATGCATGTGTGCAGGGAAGAGGGGAGAGTGGGGAACATGGAGACACTTACCATTAGTGAATTGTATATAAAATGCTACTGTATGTCTATAATTAGAGGTCTAACAAGTTCACCCATGCATTCAACGACCTGCAGCATTCAAAGTATAATTTTGTCACATATGTATGATGAAATCAAGAAGCAACTAGTAAGTAATATATTCAACTCACCATGTCCCCTGCACTATGTACAAGCTTTGCAAAGATGCTAATGTCATGTCACGCCCCAAACTCGGAAAATGGGCTCACAAAATTCCCGATCCCCGAATCCGGTGCCGACAGCCTCTGTAGCGCCCCATTCTAGGATCCCGGCACTCGCATGCCAGATTTTGATCCTGGGATCCTACAAGGAGGATTTTCAGTATGAATTTTTTTTTTTTGTAATGGAGCATAACCATAAGCATAACCAAGTCACAAAACAACATCACCACATATCCACTATATCAAAAACTTTTAAGTACAATGTGGAAAGGGAAATACAAGTGACCAAAAAGCACCAAAATGATCAGATGCGCACTCCTGCCTCAACGCTGCTACTATCCAACGACACCTGCATGCAACGATCGTGCATAAGCTAACAAAAGCTTAGAGGGTGGTGTAAGTGTGTGCGCAAGGCAAGTGCCAAGTATATAACATCAGAGTAATGTAAAAATATGTGGTAAGTCCATGAATACAACCAGTCATACCAAGGCTATGTGATGCAAGGCATGAATTCTATCGGCCATACCGAGGCCATGCGATGCGGGACATGAATGTTATCGGTCATACCGATGCGATGCGAGAACTACGTACCCGAATGTCATATGCGAGATGCAAAGCAAGCATGCCAGTCCTCATCAAGTACACATATCAGTACAGTTCCTCTCTGAATATCACCGGGGTCTAATACACCTTACACTGACTGCTTCCTCCCTAGCTGCACACTTAAGCAAGTGGAAGAGACCACACTATCCGCCTGACCAGTAGTCTGCCAATACCTACCCTGCTCGTCGATAATGGACTCATTTGTGAGCTGGTCAAACTCATCTTAGCCTATAGCCCCCTCACTCGGGTGGATAAGGCCACACCCCCTTCCAACCGACCATGACACAGTGGGAGACGCGGCTTACTGGTATTCGCCACTCGGGCGCTCGTGTATCCACGGTCTAGACGTTGGAGCAACTCTTGGTACCAAAAAAGGTTCTAGGACTTTCACCCAAGGACATCCTAAGTGCTGACAGTGCCAGAACCAAGCATTTTCGGTATCCAATACGGCCATCCACGATGTGTTTGTGGAGCCACGGCCCTGATGTCGCTAGGGCGTGCAATGATCACGACACACAATGCGAATTGCATGAGTCACACCGTCAGTCATGCAGCAATCCTGCGTGTACCACACGATCATGTGGGGCACTCCGTCTCATAAGGAGTCCCGTAAATGTCTCAGCCTAACGGCTTATGCTATGATCAAACATTCCTCATATCAAGCATACATATGATGCATATGGCACGAATCATGGAGATATACTAAGCATGTTCCAAAGTGATGAGCCATCAACAAATATGGGCCTACCAATGCGCCGTAGGGAGAGTTATAATGCGGATATTTAACCAACATTATTCTTACAACGTGCACGTCAAACCAACATTGCTCCCAAGGCATGGCCCGCCATAAAACATCATTACATAAACCTTAGAGGAATCACACATTGCAATGGACCTATATACATCTCATTGGGCCTTAACCCATAGGCCTCAAATACATCAAATGGGTCATATCATATGGGCCTTATATGATCAAGTGGGCCACATCAATGGGCCGCACCAATGGGCCTTATGTACATTGCAATGGGCCATAACCCATGGGCCTCATAATACATCACAATAAGCCTTATAACATGGGCCTTCTGTCCAAATCAAGGTGGGCCTCAACAATGGCCACAATTACGTCAAGATGGGCCTAATAACATGGCCATTTATATTAAATGGGGTACCCCAACTGGGCCCTATGCATATCAAATGGGCCATACACGAGATAAGTGGTGATAATGAATTCCACCATTTAAAATCCCTAAGGCCCACCATAAAATATGTTTCCCATCCAACCTAATCATAAATTAACACAGGGATAGATGAAGTGGGGAACAAATATCAACTTAATGGGAAGCTACTATGGCCCTTAGAGGTTTTTGAACAGTGGACATCATTGACCACAACTTAAAATGGTGGGTTCCACTTGAACTTAAATCTGCTTCATTCTTTAACTCATGTCATAAAATAGTCTTTCAAAATGGATAGACGGTTTGGATGCAACATATGCATCAGGATGGGTCCACTATTCGTCCAGCAGCCAGCAAAATGGCTAGACAGTTTGAATAAAACACATTACCGTGGGCTCCACCGTCGCCTAGATGGTGGGAATAAAATGCATGCATCACTATGGGTCCCACGTGGGCCCACCATAATGCTTACCTGCAATCCAACCCATTGGTAAGGTCAGGCGGACCTGGATGAAAAGGAAAGACAAATTTCATCTTGATCCAAAACTTTTATGGACCCAAAAAATGGGTTTCAATGGCAGACAGTTCAACCTCACTGTTTCCTCTGATGTGGGCCACCTGAGTCTTGGATATGTCTGACATTTGGAGGGGGCCCACTGCTGGAAGTGGCCCACCATAAGAACGGGTTGAATGGAAAATATACATCATGGTGGGGCCCATAGCTGGAGCCGTGGGTCCTGCCTACCGTCCCCTAGCCGCTGGCACAAGCGTAGGCGCCTCTGACAGCATCAGCAACAATACTACTGTTGGTTTTTTTTTTTTTCTGAAAACCTAATTTATCACGGTTTTCCATACGTGGGGCCTGCTTAAGCTAAATCCACCCCAGCCACTGGATTCCATGGCCCGATACCGTCTAAAGAAGTCCAATATCTAGTATGTTTTAGCTCAAGATGGGTCCTAGTCGATTTTTAACGGTAAAAATCAATATCTTCTATGCTATGGCCCACCAGAGAAATCGGATTAACATCATTTTTTGGCTTAACGCCTAAAATGAGCTGTGAAAGGGAATGGACGGCATGGATTGAATACATACATCAAGGTGGGGCCTACACAAGTGGCCCACCCAATAAGCTTGAAACCAAGCTTATATTTGTTTTGACGTCCAGTGCCCTGGACGCTGGACGTCTTGGCTCACATGAATGTTCAAGGTGGGCCTTGCTCAGGTGGGCCACCACATGGCTGAATGGTGTGGAACATACACACATATAAAGTGGGCCCCACCTACAAATGGATTAGATCCAATACATACTTCATCGTAGGGTCCATCCGGGTAGGCCACATGGCCATTTCATCACACAAAAAGAAAAAAAAGGAGAGAGAAAGAGAGAGATCAAGACACGTGTGATGGAGGGACCCCGACACTATGGGCCCTCCCTTACATTCAATCATACATCAAGTGGGTCCCATTACACGTTGACCCATTAAATTGAAAATCAACGGTGGAGATCCTTTCTCCACCAAAATGAAAGGTATAGTTGACCCTATTTATGCAAGAAAATAAACATCATGATGGGGTCCATGGAGAATGGCCCCATCATGGAATGATCATGGGCATCAAGGTGGGCCATCGACCACTCCTAGGGTCCAAAGTGAGATTCATACCATCAATCGGTAGGCCTCACTTGGCCCTTCATCAAAAAAAGAAAATCTAGGCCTAATAGAGCACCCACCGATTGATCTTCTCGGTCCGTCGGAACACCAGTCACCTTGTGCTTCACTTTGATGGAGGGTGATGAGAGATGGAGGGCTAGGATGATGGATTTTTGGAATGGAAAGGTGGGCCACCAAAATCACTTTTTTTCTCACTTGGGATGGCTTGGACGTGTGCACCTCTTGCTAGCTTGGGAGTTGTGTTGAGAAATGAGAGAGAGAGAGAGAGTTATAAGGAGAGAGAGTGATGGATGTGAGTGATGGTGAAGTGATGGTGTACTTGACATGTATGGGTGTGTAAGAGAGAGGGTGAGAGAAAGTTGACTTGGTGGTTGCTTGGGGATGTGGTGAAAGGTGATGTGTACTTGACATGAAATGATTGATTGATGGATTGATTGATTGATTGATGGGACAAGTTGAAGAGATTCTCTTTGGATTGCAAACGTGCAGCGTTTTCTTCGAAATAAATGCCGCCTCACATCTTCCTGCCAGGGTATTGGATCGGTGTATAAGACGCGGTGTTGGAACAGCGGCGACGGTGCGGTCGCAATGGTATAAGTCTCGAATCGAGCCGATGTTGGTATGTGGGACCTGGCTTAGGATCGCACGCAAACGTCGGATATGGGTCGAGGATTGTCGAAATTCGACGGGAAGGATTGCGGGAGTCGACGGAACAGTATAGACTAGGATACGGGTCTTACAGCTCTCCCCACCTAATAAAAATTTTGTCCTCAAAATTTACACTACCATTACAACTGGACATAACTCATAAGGGAATAGGAAACATAACATCATATATAATTAAAATACAGTACATCATACAATCAAACATCGAAAAGATGCGGATAACGCTCTCAAATCTCCATCTCGCGCTCCCAAGACGCCTTATCCACGCTATGATGGCCTCACTGCACCTTCACCAAGGGGATGACCTTGGTCCGCGGGACCTACTCCTTCCGATCGAGGATACGAACTGGCTGCTCAATGTAAGAAGCATCCTCACGAACCTCTAACGACTGCCAATCAATAACAGGCACGATGTCTGACCCACACTTCGTCAACATAGAGATGTGAAAAACGTTGTGGATGCGAGACAACTGAGATGGCAAGACAAGCTGATAGGCTAAGGCGCCAACGCGCTCGGTGATCTCGAAAGGTCCTATAAATCTTGGGGCTAGCTTGCCCTTCACTCCAAAATGAACCACACCCTTCATGGGTGAGACCTTGAGATACACATGGTCCCCAACGGTAAACTCCAAGGGACGACGCCGACGATCAGTAAAACTTTTGCCGGCTCTGAGCTGTGCGCATCCTCTGCCTGATGATGTTGATAACCTTTGACGTCTGCTACATAAGTTCGGGACCTAAGAGACGCTGCTCTCCAACCTCGGCCCAACAACTCGGAGATCTGTACGATCTGCCATATAATGCCTCAAAAGGAGCCATGCCAATGGTCGTCTGATAGCTGTTATTGTGCGCGAACTCAGCCAATCGTAGGTGCTCGTCCCAACTACCCGAGAAATCAATCGCATAGGCCCGAAGATATCCTCAAGGATCTGGTTGACCCTTTCGGTTTGCCCATCAGTCCATGGATGATACGCGGTGCTGAGCTACAACTCAATCCCCATTACTCTCTGGAAGCTCCTCCAAAACTGAGACGTGAACCTTGGGTCTTGGTCTGAAACGATCGAGATAGGAACACCATGCAGTCTCACGATCTCATCAACAAACATCTTGGCGAGTCGGTCTGTATGCCAAGTCTTACGAATCATAAGAAAGTGTGCCGACTTCGTCAGAAGGTCCACGACAACCCAGATAGCGTCATGACCGCGCTGAGTCCTCGGCAAACTCATGACAAAATCGGTAGATATGTGCTCCCACTTCTACATCAGGACGCTTAAAGGTTACAATAGACCAGGGGGTCTCTGATGATCGGCCTTGACACGCTGGCATGTGTCACACTCGGCCACAAAACTGGCTATCTGGCGCTTCATCCCCGTCCAAAAATATTGACGCCTCATATTGCTATACATCTTCGTCGAGCCAGGGTGGATAGAAAACTGCGATCGATGTGCCTCGGTCATAAGATCTCTGCGCAACTTAAGGATATCCGGGATATATAATCGGCCTCTGAAGCGAAGTCCACCATCAGAACCAATCTGTAAATCTGTCTGACTCTCAGATGCCGCCTCTGCTCGATAATCCTTTAACGACTCCTCTGTCTGCTGAGCCTCGATCACTCTTGCAACAAGAGAGGGTTGAATCGACAGGCTCGATAGCTGAACGATAGAAGACTACAAACCAAACTCGAAGTCGTACTCTACTATATCCTCAAGCATCCTTCACTCCTGAATCATCATGTGCGCCACCAGACCTCGTGGCTAACAGCTGAGGGCATCCGCCACCACGTTCGCCTTACCCGAGTGGTACTGGAGGTCAAAATCATAGTCTTTCAGGAACTCCATCCAACGCCTCTGCCTCATGTTCAACTCGGACTTAGAGAACAGATACTTCAAGCTCTTGTGGTCGGAGAAGAGCTCGAACCTCACCCCATAAAGATAGTGCCTCCACACCTTCAGTGCGAAGACCACTGCTGCCAGCTCCAAATCATGCGTAGGGTAGTTCAGCTCATGGACCTTGAGCTGACGAGACTCATCAGCCACCGGCTTCCCGTGCTGCATCAGGACAGCACCCAAACCAACTCATGAGGCATCGGTAAATATAACGAATCCATCACTCCTAGAGGGAAGAATGAGGACAGGAGTGGACGTGAGGCAGTCCTTCAGCTCCATAAATGCCTGCTCACAAGCATCGCTCCAAACGAACTCTGTACCCTTCCGGGTCAACCTGGTCAACAGGACTGCAATGCGAGAGAATCCCTCAATAAAACATCGGTAGTAGCCTGCTAAACCAAGAAAACTGCGGATCTTAGATGCGTTCGTGGGCTGGCCCCACTAACGCACGGCATCAATCTTCGAGGGGTCCACGACGACACCCTGCCTCGTCATTACATGACCGAGGAACTTCACATCCTCCTGCCAAAACTCCACTTCTCCAGCTTCGCATAGAGCTGGTGTGCACGGAGGGTCTACAATGTAATTTTCAGATGCCGCTCATGCTCCTCACGGGTCCTCGAATAGATCAAAATGTCGTCGATGAACACCATAACAAACTGGTCAAGATACAGACGGAAGACCTCGTTCATCAACTGCATGAACACTGCGGGCGCATTGGTCAATCCAAAGGACATGACCTGGAACTCCGAATGACCATAGCGAGTCCTGAAGGTTGTCTTCGAGATATCCTCATCTTGGACCCGAACCTGATGATAACCGGACTGCAAGTCTATCTTCAAAAAGAACTGCGCCTCCTACAGCTGATCAAACAAATATCGATCCTTGGAAGCGGGTACTTATTCTTGATCATGACCTTGTTGAGCTCGCGGTAATATACGCAAATCCTCAACGAGCCATCCTTCTTCTTCACGAAGAGTACCTGCGCTCCCCACGGCGAACTGCTTGGACGAATAAAGCCTAACTCGCACAACTCGTCCAACTGCTTCTGCAGTTCCCATAACTCTAGTGGTGTCATACGATACGGGGCCTTTGAAATAGGCGTGGTACCGGGCACAAGATTAATCTGGAACTCAGTGTGCCAACGAGGTGGTAATCCCGGAATCTCCTGAAACACGTCGGAAAAACCACAAACTACCGGCAGTTGGTCAATACACAAAGCGGCTGGCTCTTCAACGACACACGATAACAGGCAAGCAAGCTGCTCTCCTCTGGGCTCGGCAACAAACTGGAACTCTGGCACGTCAGGTATATAGAACGTGACTGTCCTCGCGGAGCAGTCTAATATGGCGTGGTACTCGGCGAGCCAATCCATGCCCAGGATGACATCAAACTCAGACATCGACAATACGAATAGGTCGGCAGGCAAGAAGATATCCCCAATCAGAACGGGGCAAGACGAGCAAAATCGGTTTATACCGCAGTCTTCCCTAAGGGCGTTGTTACTGACAAACCCTCACAGGCAAACTCCATCTGCAAACCATTCGATCGACAGAAATCAGCGGCCACAAAGGAATGCGATGCACCAGAGTCAAACAATACACATACAATGCATGTAAAAACAGGGAGAGTACCCTCGACGACCCCTCTTGATGACTGAGGGTCCTGCTGGGTGGCATAAAATCTGCCCTGGGCCTGATGGGGAGGTACAGGTCCCCTATGAGGTCTCTGCTGATGTTGCTGCCACTATAGCGGCCTAATCTACTGCCACTGCTACTGTGGGGGAGGCCTTGGAGGCTGGTGCTGTGGTTGCTATTGCTGCTGTGGTGGTTGTCGCGGAGGTGGATGCGGTGCCCACGGCTACGGCTGCTGCGGATGGGGACACTCGTGCACCCGATGTTCTGTCCTACCCCATCCAAAGCAGGTGCCTGTGAACGGTCCCAAAGGTGGTGCTGGGGGTGTCAGTGGTGCTCGGAATGTTGGGCGGATTGTGCATCGCTGCTGGTGGGAACTACTAGAGGACGCCTTCCTCTTCTGATCTCCTCTCTGTTCATGGGCTCTCTGCAAACTGACTCAATCTGACTCATAAATTTGTGCCCTCTCCACGATCTGCTCAAATGTCAGAAGTATGTGTCCAATCACACGACTCCTAAGGGCAGGACGCAAACTGTTCTCAAAATGGCGGGCCTTCCGCCCCTCATCAGTAACAAGATACGTCGTGAATCTCAATAGTGCGACGAAACGAGCCTCATACTAGGACACAGTCATGTTCCCCTGGACCAGAGTCTCAAACTCTAATGCGCGCTGCTGTCACACATGCTCGGGAAAGAACTTCCAGTTAAACCGGTCTACATAGTCCTCCTAGGTCCACTCGAAATCGGCCTCTAAGATCGGGTTATAGATGCCCACCAATGTTGAGCCTCACCCTAGAGAAGGAATACAACTAAGGAGACTCGCTGCTGGGTCGTATATCTCATGGTGTCAAATATCTTCTCCACCTCGGAGCACCATATCTCTACTGTATTAGGGTCAGGCTCACCCCGGAAACGTGGAGGATCGTGCTGTCGGAAGTCCTTGAGAAGGGCACTCGCACGCTCCTGCTCAGCCTCAGCTGGTGTCACAGTGGGACGCCTGCTCTGTCCCTGAAGAATAGCGGTCATCGCCTGAAGCATCTGCTGCACCTGAGTGGCACTCACAGGTATGGTAGGATCCACACCAGTCTCAGGTAAAGGAGTGGCATCCCTAGTTTGAAAAGCAGGAATATCCAGTGGTAGAGCAGGAGTCGTAGGCGGTAGAGCAGGAGTTGCAGGTGGTGGAGCGAGATTCGCGTCCTACATGAAGGAACAAGGGCCTATCAGCCTTGAGGATTCTCGAAGGCATAAACGTTAAGGGTCTAGGTCAAAAATCGCTAAGTTATTCCGACTCAGAACCTATTCATTCTAAGTTCATAGTAGATATGTGATGTGATCTCAGGTATTCCCAAGTTATACTCTGATACCAACTTCTGTCACGCCCCAAACTCGGAAAACGGGCTCACAAAATTTTTGATCACCGAATTTGGCGCCGACAGCCTCCGTAGTGCCCCATTCTCGGATCCCTGCACTCGCATGCCAGATTTTGATCCTGGGATCCTACAAGGAGGATTTTCGGTATGATTTTTTTTGTAATGGATCATAACCATAAGCATAACTAAGTCATAAAACAACATCACCACATATCCACTATATTAAAAAATTTTAAGTACAATGCAGAAAGGGAAATACAGGGTGATCAAAAAGCTCCAAAATGATCAAATGCGTGCTCCTGCCTCAACGCTGCTACTGTCTAATGACACCTGCACGCAACGGTCATACATAAGCTTACAAAAGCTTAGAGGGTGGTGTAAGTGTGTGCGCAAGGCAAGTGCCAAGTATATAATATCAAAGTAATGCGAAATATGTGGTAAGTCCATGAATACAACCAGCCGTACCAAGGCTATGTGATGCAAGGCATGAATGCTATCAACCATACCGAGGCCATGCAAAGTGGGACATGAATGTTATCGGCCATACCGATGTGATACGAGGCCTACGTAGCTGAATGTCATATGCGAGATGCAAAACAAGCATGTCAGTCCTCATCAAGTACACATATCAGTACAGTTCCTCTCTAGATATCACCAGGGTCTAATACACCTTACACTGACTGCCTCCTCCCTAGCTGCACACTCAAGCAAGTGGAAGAGACCACACTATCTGCCTAACCAGTAGTCTGCCAATACCTACCCGGCTCATCGATAGTGGACTCATTTGCGAGCTGGTCAAACTCAGCCTAGCTTATAGCCCCCTCACTCGGGCAGATAAGGCCACACCCCCTTCCAACCGACCACAACACAGTGGGAGACGCGACCTACTAGTATTCGGCACTCGGGCGCTCGTGTATCCACTCGGTTTAGACGTTGGAGCATCTCCAGGTACCAAAATAGTTTTAGGACTTTCACCCAAGGACATCCTAAGTGCCCACAGTGCTGGAAGCAAGCATTTTCGGTATCCGATACGGCCATCCACGATGTGTCTATGGAGCCATGGCCCTGATGTCGCTAAGGCGTGTAGTGATCACGTCACATAATACGAAATGCATGAGTCACACCGTCAGTCATGCAGCAATCCTGCATGTACCACGCGATCATGTGGGGCACTCCATCTCATAAGGAGTCCCGTAAATCTCTCAACCCAACGACTTATGCTATGGTCAAACATTCCTTATATCAAGCATACATATGATGCGTATGGGCATGAATCATAGAGATATACTAAGCATGTTACAAAGTGATGAACCATCAACAAATATGGACCTACCAATGGGCCCTAAGGAGAGTTATAATGCGGATATTTAACTAACATTATTCTTACAACGTGCACGTCAAACCAACATTACTCCCAAGGCATGGCTTGCCATAAAACATCATTACACAAACCATGGAGGAATCACACATTACAATGGACCTACATACATCTCATTGGGCCTCGACCCATAGGCCTCAAATACATCAAATGGGTCATATCATATGGGCCTTATATGATCAAGTGGGCCACATCAATGGGCCGCACCAATGGGCCTTATGTACATTGCAATGGGCCATAACCCATGGGCCTTATAATACATCACAATGAACCTTATAACATGGGCCTTCTATCCATATCAAGCTGGGCCTCAACAACGGCCACAATTACGTCAAGATGGGCCTAATAACATGGCCACTTATATTAAATGGGCCACCCCAACTGGGCCCTATGCATATCAAACGGGCCATACACGAGATAAGTGGTGATAATGAATTCCACCATTTAAAATCCCTAAGGCCCACCATAAAATATGTTTCCCATCCAACCTAATCATAAATTAACATAGGGATAGATGAACTGGGGAACAAATATCAACTTAATGGGAAGCTACTATGGCCCTTAGAGGTTTTTGAACGGTGGGCATCATTGACCACTACTTAAAATGGTGGGTTCCACTTGAACTTAAATCTGCCTCATTCTTTAACTCATGCCATAAAATGGTCTTTCAAAATGGATAGACGATTTGGATGCAACATATGCATCAGGGTGGGTCCACTATCCGTCCAGCAACCAGCAAAATGGCTAGACAGTTTGAATAAAACACATACATTACCGTGGGCTCCACCGTCCTCCTGGACGGTGGGAATAAAATGCATGCATCACTGTGAGTCCCACGTGGAGCCCACCATAATGCTTACCTGCAATCCAACCCGTTGGTAAGGTCAGGTGGACCTAGATGAAAAAGAAAGACAAATTTCATCTTGATCCAAAACTTTTGTGGACCCAAAAAAAGGGTTTCAATGGCAGACAGTTCAACCCCACTATTTCCTCTGATGTGGGCCACCTGAGTCTTGGATGTGTCTGACATTTGGAGGGGGCCCACTGCTAAAAGTGGCCCACCATAAGAACAGGTTGGTTGAAAAATATACATCATGGTGGGGCCCACAGTTGGAGCCGTGGGTCCTGCCTACCATCCGCCCGCCACTGGCATAGGTGTAGGCGCCTCTAACAGCAGCAGCAGCAATGCTGCTGTTGGTTTTTTTTTTTTAATTTTTTGAAAACCTGATTTATCACGGTTTTCCATACGTGGGGCTCGCTTAAGCTGAATCCACCCCAGCCACTGGATTCCATGACCCGATACCGTCCAAAAGAGTCCAATATCCAGTATGTTTTAGCTCAAGGTGGGTCCTAGTCGATTTTTAACAGTAAAAATCAATATCTTTTATGCCATGGCCCACCAGAGAAATTGGATTAACATCATTTTTCGGCTCAACGCCTAAAATGAGCCATGGAAGGGAATGGAAGGCGTGGATTGAATACATACATCAAGGTGGGGCCTATACAAGTGGCCCACCCAATAAGCTTGAAACCAAGCTTATATTTGTTTTGACGTCCAGCGTCCTGGCTCACACGAATATTCAAGGTGGGCCGTGCTCAGGTGGGCCACCACATGGCTGAATGGTGTGGAACATACACACATATAAAGTGGGCCTCACCTACAAATGGATTGGATCCAATACATACTTCATCGTAGGGTCCATCCAGGTGGGCCACATGGCCATTTCATCACACAAAAAAAAGGGAGAGAGAGAAAGAGAGAGATCGTGACACGTGTGATGGAGGGGCCCCGACACTATGGGCCCTCCCTTGCATTCAATCATACATCAAGTGGGTCTCATTACTCGTGGACCCATCAAATTGAAAATCAACGGTGGAGATCTTTTCTCCACCAAAATGAAAGGTCTAGTTAACCCTATTTATGCAAGAAAATAAACATCATGATGGGGTCCATGGAGATTGGCCTGATGATGGAATGATCATGAGCATCAAGGTGGGCCATCGACCACTCCTAGGGTCCAAAGTGAGATTCATACCTTCAATCGGTAGGCCTCACTTGGTCCTTCATCAAAAAAAGGAAATCTAGGCCTAATAGAGCACTCACCGATTGATCTTCTCAGTCCGTTGGAACGCCGGTCACCTTGTGCTTCACTTTGATGGAGGGTGATGAGAGATGGAGGGCTAGGATGATGGATTTTTAGAATGAAAAGGTGGGCCACCAAAATCACTTTTTTTTCTCACTTGGGATGGCTTAGACGTGTGCACCTCTTGCTAGCTTGGGAGTTGTGTTGAGAAATGAGAGGGAGTTGTAAGGAGAGAGAGTGATGGATGTGAGTGATGGGTGAGGTGATGGTATACTTGACATGTATGGGTGTGTAAGAGAGAGGGTGAGAGAGAGTTGACTTGGTGGTTGCTTGGGTATGGGGTGAAAGGTGATGTGTACTTGACATGAAGTGATTGATTGATGGATTGATTGATTGATTGATGGGACAAGTTGAAGAGATTCTCTTTCGATTACAAACGCGCTGCGTTTTCTTCAAAATAAATGTCGGCTTACATCTTCCTACCAAGGTATTGGATCGGTGCGTAAGACGCGGCGTTGGAACCGCGGCAACGATGCAGTCGCAATGGTACAAGTTTCAAATCGAGCCGACGTTGGTATGTGAGACCCGGCTTAAGATCGCACGCAAACGTCGGATATGGGTCGAGGATTGCCGGAATTCGACGGGAATGATCGTGGGAGTCGACGGAACAGTATGAACTAGGATACAGGTCTTACATGTCATGTATTCCAAAGTTGTTACTTCACTTAACAGGACGGAAAGCTGATGAAGTAGCTAGTGTAGAAGGATTATTTGTGCTAGCAAATGCCTAGGCAGATGTAGTGAAGGAACAGTGGAGAAATTACTCACATTTTAGTTAAATTCAAACTTTCAATGGAAAAAATGATGGAAAATAGCCCAATTATTAACCCAAACAAGGATGGAAATTAGTTAGACATACTCAAATCAATACCCCAATTGTTAACCCAAAACACAATCCCATTACTATGGTCCACCTTAGAAATGGATTTACTTAATTTTTTAGATTATATTCTAAAAGTAGCTTAAACAATAGATGAACGATGTTGATGCATTATATACATATGCATCAAAGAGGATCACACAATATGCGTAACTTGTTAAAAGCAACATCGCGAATGGTAAGAAACCAGATTCCCAGGAGGACCTCTTAAAGGTCATATTTTCTTTTTTCTTAACTAACCAAAAATAAAATAAAAACATATATAATCCTCGTGACTTACAGACAATCAAATTTGAGAAATTTCGCTAAAAGATCAAAGGATAAAAGAAAATAATAAGAAGGTCATTTTTTGCCCAAGCATACTAGGCTCACGATTCGAGGACGAGGCTTACACCTTGGCTATACTAAGTTTAATCCTTAATTAAGCCACAGGAATAGCCTCAAGGCCTTTCCCTTCCTCATCTCCAGGTGTACACCTAAAGGCATGAGGCACCTATCCTTAGAAACAAGCTGCAGGAGCCATACCAACAATGCATGAAGTAACATCGAAGATTTCATATTTCTCTTTTCTTACAAAGGAAAATATACAAATTAAAATGATACAAATAAGGGACAATTAATAAAAATGAAAAAAGTTGGAAGATTAAGAAGTTAAACTTATTCTCACCTTTAAAGACGCGATTTCAGCAAGGACCAATCCCTTTTGGTACGATGCCTCTGCTAACTAGTCACTTGTTAACTCCATCTTCTTTTTTATTTTCTACAAAATAGCAGTGAAATATCCTAGATATATTCCAACATATTTATTCATGGGCATGAAATCGTTTCCACTACCAAAA
Source organism: Magnolia sinica (assembly GCF_029962835.1). Taxonomy (NCBI): domain Eukaryota; kingdom Viridiplantae; phylum Streptophyta; class Magnoliopsida; order Magnoliales; family Magnoliaceae; genus Magnolia; species Magnolia sinica. The sequence goes on along the minus strand of NC_080574.1, from coordinate 97,685,584 downwards.
GTCCATAGGCAAAGGAATCAGTGAAGCTTATTTTGCACAATTGCCTAGCACAACTCATATTCCTAGAAGAGAACTCGAGTCGAAGCCAACAACTTGCAATGATGATTTTAACATGAATAACAATTAGTTTGGACAATGTTTGGATGATTTTAACATCTAATAGATCCACATGAATAACCCCTCCAAAACAATAAACATATATCTTCGAATAATTCAATGGAACCAAAAATGAATGTAATAAGATTCAGGAATACAAACAGAAAATTCTAGCATTATATGATCCAAAAAAAAAAAAAACACGATCCAATCCACAAACAGAAAATTTGTCATGCCAAACAAAATGTAAAAGAATGAAGAGAGTTATTGGACCAGTGAAAAGGCATGCAATATCAAATGTTCGAGATAAACCGAGAATGTGTGAATAGACAAGAGACCAAATCTTGGACAGAACAAAACCAATCCAATGAAATGTTCTCAATTATAGATAGACATTAGACATTTCACTTGACATTCATCGAGATCCTACTTGAAATAGAATATACATGTATACATACATATATAGATAGATAGGTAGCTAGCTAGCTAGGTAGATTATAGTATATTAAAATTTTGCTTCTAATATCATCTAACAAACTAATTGGATTTGGCATCTCATATGCTCGAGAAGACATACCAGATAAAGAATAGTAGGTTGAGGAGAGTGAGTCAATATCCCTGCAACTAAAGCAGTAACTAGTCCAATGTTATAACCAGAAACTGCATACCACAAGTATTTGTGCCTTTTGGAGGAAGATGTGTCTACGAGGCTTCCTGAATTCCAAGTTTTCCGATGATCAAAACAAATCACCAAAGCTAGAAGCACACCAGGAATAACGTGTACATAAACATAGGCACAGTAACTTGGCAACTCAGTGGGAAATCCATGTTTTAGAGAAGTAATTATAGTTGTGTGAGAGAGTAAAGACATGAGCTACAATGGCTTTATTATCTTACAGAGTCTATGTAATACAGATAGAGTACACATACCATATCCACTGCCTCACTGTATATGATGTCACTGCCTCACTGTACATGATGATGATGATGATAATAATAATAGTAATGGTAGTAGTAATAATATCACATGCAAGCTACAATTGATTGCACTTGATCTATCCTCTTCTGTACATGGCCAGTTGTATCTCATACCATCTCCCTCCCTCCCTCCCTCGCTCCCTTTAGTAAACATATGTTTATGAGTCTTAACTCTTAACTGTCCATTTAATGCTTGGGATTAGGAAAATGAGGAGTCCATATTGATCATACTACAAATGGTCTGATCATTGACCCATCATGTGAGTCTCACCCTTGATTGCCCATCCCTCTAAAAATTACTTATGTCAGATGATGCTAACTGTCCATTTTCAATGCCTACGGAATGGACAGTCCATATTGATCCTATAACAAATGGTCTGCATTGAATGTATGGTCTGGTGAATGTAGTAGGCTTTTTGGTCACTTGCTTTCCTTCTTCTCACTGCTTTCCTTGATAATTTTGGTCTACTGAACTTGTTCTGATGATGTTCAGTGGCCTTTCTTGCACCATTTCCAACTAGTGAAGGACTTCGGTTCTCCTTATCCCTGTTCTTATATTTTCTACTATTTTCATATATGTTTTCAAGGTTTTTCCTGCCACACTTTTGTGCCCCAAGAGAGTTGAGTTCCATGTTCCTGGAATCTAGACTCCCCCATCAAAAAAGCGGTGGGAAGATGATGGGCTAGCTCACAGTAATTTAAACAAACACAACAAATGCATGAATTTATTAAGAATCCAATTTCATCCACTTTTCAAATTGACTTGAACTCTCAACAACTCACCCTAATCCAAAACTCAAGTGGACCACACCACATGAATTTAAAGCTTTTAGGCATATTTTAAGTCGATGTATCCTAATATAGAAATTAGTAGAATTAAGCTTAGAAATTCCATTTGTAAGAACAAAAATCTGCAAAAACTAAGATTTGAAAAACATTCATTCAAATATCATTGCAAACCCTAGATAAGAAAAAAAATACATGGAAAATAGAAAAATCAAAGCATGAGAATACAAAGAGAAGGAGATTGACTGAAGAAACAGTAAGATAAAATGCGATTGTGGAAAGTTAGAAAGAAATCTCATCTCCAAAAAGAGATGAAAGAGGAAGAGCTTCAGCCCTTTAAATAGATTTGAAAATGGAAGCGTGAAATCTGAAAAAGAGCCAAAAGAAAATGAAAACCTAAGAGAGATTTTTTCATTTGGGCGGCCAAAGCAAATCAGATTATTACCATCAATCGTCATTACTTTGTGCATGGAGAGGAACGGCTGCTATATGTGTGAGCGAGAGAGAGAGGGTACCTGAAGAGTACGTAGAGAGAGAGAGAGAGAGAGAGAGAGAGAGAGAGAGGGAGAAGATGGTGTTGGGTTCGAGCAAGAGTAGCGAGGGTGAGAGAGAGGGAGAAGGAGAAAGAAGTCACAGGGTGGGGATTTTTATGAAACGGGTTGCGTCCTACCCCCACCCGTACAATAATCTGTTCAGGCAGGCCTCTGTGGGGCCACCATGATGTAAGGGTTCTATCCACACCGTTTATCCCTTTTTTTTTTAATATCATTTTACATCACAATCCTAAAATTGAGGCAAGTCCACAGCTTAACTGGACCACACCAAAGTAACAGTGATAATAACACTCAGCTTCGAAACCTCTCAAAGGGCCACCCTGATGTTTATTTACCAACCAACCTGTTCATAAGATCAGGTAGAACTTGATAAAGTGAAAACATAAATTTTAGCTTGATCTGAAACTTCTGCAGCTTTTAATAAGTTTTTAATGGTTGGTGTTCAATCTCCACTTTGTGGTCCACCTAAACATTGGTTTTGCCTATTTTTCAGATCATGCCATAAAATGATCTTAGAAAAGAGATGAATGACATGGATAAAACTATTACGTCACGGTGAGCCATATACAGGGCATGGGTAGGACACAATAAGTTTACTTTTACTTAGAATTAGGAACTGTTTAAAACCGTTCCTAATTATGAAAGGTTTATATCACGCCTCAAACTCGGAAACCGGGCTCACAAAATTCTCAATTGCCAAATCCGGTGCCAATAGACTCTGTAGTACCCCGCTTTCGACTTCCAGCGCCCATGCGCCAAGTTTCGATCCTAGGATCCTACGAGGAGGATTTTTAACATGAATTTGATTCGTAATAAGCATAACCAAGCATAACCCACAAACAACAACCGACAACTCCATCACATTTTCACTATAATCAAAAACTTATTAGTACAATGCGGAAAGGGAAAAACAAAGATATACAAAAGCTCCAAGATGATCTATTATGCACTCCTGCCTCAGCACTGCTGTGATCCAAAGTCACCTGCACGCAACGGCAGTGCATAAGCTTACGGAAAGCTTAGAGGGTGGTGAAAAGGTATGCGCAATGTAGTAATACAATTATGCAATATCAGAGTAATCCGAAATATACTGATGAATCCATGAATACTATTGGTCGTACAAAGGCTATGCGATGCAAGGTATGAATGATGTCGGTCATACCAAGGCCATGCAGTGCGAGATGCAACTCAAGCATACCAATCCTCATCTGAGTCCACATATCAATACAGTTCAACTCTGTAATATCACCGTGGTCTAGTACACTCCAAACCAAATTGTCACCCCATTGCGTGCAACAAGGTGAGTGCAAGAGACCTCACTATCCGCTTTCCAATATCGGGCCTAGCTCGTCGCTAGTGGACCCATTCCTCGAGCTGGTCAAACTCATCCTAGGTTTGCCCTCTCCTCTCAGACGGGTAAGGCCACACCCCCTTCCAACTGACCATGACACAGTGGAAAGTACGACCTTTTGGTAATCGGCACTCGAGGCTCACGCATCCACTCGGTTTAGACGTTAGAGCAACTTCCTGATACCATTAGGGTCTAAAGAATTTCACCCAGGGTATCTATAGCACCCCATATAGAACAAGATTTCCATTGTCCAATCCTGTCAACCACGATATACTTGTAGAGGTTATAGCCCTGATGTTGCTAGGTGTACAATAGTCACATCACATAATGCGAGATACATGAATCACACTATCCAGTCATGCAACAATCCTACGCGTACCGTGCAGTCATGTGGGTAACTCCCCCCATCAAGGAGTCTCATAATAATCTACCCAAAGGCATTGCTATGATCAATCACTCCTCACATCAAGCATACATATGATGCGTATGGGCATGGATCGTGGAGCTATACTAAGCATATTATATGATGATAATGTACTCCCCCTTATAATAAGGTTGGGCCTAAGTGGCCTACCCACAATCCTAGGGATCTAAAAAGGGTTCCTTCATCATACTATTGCATGGCCCGCTAGATGCCCTAGGGGGCCCAAATGAGTCCTAGATGAAGTCTAAAATAAAAGAAGTAATCCTACTAACAACCAATGGGGGCCCAACATCTTGGGATAGCCCAATGAGAATAGATGGATTATGCAATATCAATGGGGCCCAGTGATTTGGGTTGACCCACTTAGAGAATGATGAGAATGGGCCTAACGAGGCCTAAGGGAATGTCATAATGTAGACATTCAACCATCACTACCCATCAATGTGAACATTTAACTAACATTGCTCCCAAGGATTGGCCCACACAAGGGAAACAGACACAATATAACGGGCCACGCATACATTGTATTGGGCCTCACTTATAACACAATGGCCACATCCTATAGGCCTCGAATACATCACATTGGGCCTCACCCATGGGCCTTGAATACATCACATTGGGCCTCACCCATGGGCCTTGAATATATCACAATGGGCCTCACCCATGGGCCTTGAATACATCCCATTGGGCCTCGCCCATGGGCCATGAATACATCACAATGGGCCTCATCCATGGGCCTCACTCATGGGCCTCAACATTGGGCTTCATATATAACGAGTGGGCCGCATCACATGGGCCACACCATAAATAGCAGTGGGAATAATGATTTTCACTATTAAAATTTATAGGGCTCACCATATTGTTCACTTTCCATCCAATCTGTTCATAAGGTCACAAAGACCTGAATTAAGAAGAAAAACAAGCTTCATATTAATCCAAGACTTCTGTGGCCTTAAATGTACTTAATGGTAGGCGTTCAATCCCGCTGATTTTTAAAGTGTGGTCCACCTGATAGGCGGATCTGCCTCATTTTAGTCTCAAGCCTTAAATCAAACTCATCATTTGGATGGATGGTATGGATGTAACTCCCACACCATGGTGACCCACCGTTCAAGCAATGCACGATGGATACAACACTTACATCATACAGGGGCCCCAGCACCTACTGGCGTCACCACATCAGCTACATGCTGCTGGGGCCCACAAAAATGACGTCAGCACATCGATTATATAGCTAGGGTGGGAATTTCAACAAATCCCATCTAATTGTTGTGTAATGACCCTGAAAATTTTGTACTAATCTTTCCTTAGTAGCTTTTTGAGGTAATTAGCGCTATACTCGATTGCTTATGAAATTTGCATCAATCACTTTAAATTGTATCTGCATGACTCAAAACTCGTAGATTAGTTAGCGCTATGTTACTCTGAAATCTGGGATTCATCGCTAAAGCCTGTTGCTCTTGGGATTTTTTGGAAGTTCTGGATTGGACCTGGACCGCGCGTCGAAAGTCTGATAGCGATGATCTTAAGCTGTTGCGGTCACCATGTTGGGCTTAACCATCACCTTAAAAATCAAGTCCATGTGATGTTCTGGGTCGATTTAATTGAGTTCGAAGTGAAGAGTGTGAGAACGGTTGGAAACTTAAATAAGATTTTATGAAATCTAAGTCGTGTCGCTTGCACGACGATTTTAAGCAATCTGACCGTTGGATTCTGACCTAATTTCACCATCTGATCAGGTAAGATGGCCCAGGCATGTCCTTGTGCTTGTGGACCTGATCGAGATTCGGTGACCGTTGAATTGGGTGTGGTCCGCCATGGCTGATCTGAAGATCCGGTTGGTACGAAAACTCAGCTTGACCTAGATCCATGGTCAGTGAGCTTAAGTCCGACCTTTCGTGGTAATAGGCCCACCGGAAGTGCTTCGTTGGATCGTGAGAAGCCGGTTTTGGTTATACCCTAAGTATACCTTGGCCCTGGGGTTATTTTCATCAATATTAGGCCTATTTATAGTCTTTAAAACCCTAGCTCTCTTTTCCATACGAATTTCCTAACCCTAGCTAAGAAAGAGAAAGGAAAAGAGAGAGAAAGTGAGAGAGAAGTTGGTGAATCATCTTAGATTTTTTCCTGTTCTTCTTCATCCTTAAACCTTCACTTTTGAATCGTTATTCCGGCAATTCTGAGTTCATCTTTGGGTAAGTTAACCTAACCCTAATTTGTGTTAGAGCTTAGAATAGTCTTTGTGTGTTGTAGCTCATTTCTATTCTTGCTTTAGGTTATCTTGTCGCCGTTGACGAAGACATTTCGTCTGAAATCAGTTCGGTGATCTTTTCTAGCTTAAGGTGCGGACTTTAAGTTTATAAGTTATAGTTTTCAAGGCTTTCAATGCCAGTGGATGGTTTATTCTTGCTATGGATGAGATTTCACATGCCAAATGTTATGTTTATTTTGCGTTCCTGATATGCATGTGTTATATTGAGATTTGTGTATTCTATGTGTATGTATAAAGTACCGTATGCGTATAAAATATGAACATGTGATTGCCATGATTATTTGTCGTGTACTTATGCTTATTGTAGGTGCGGCATCTCCTTGGTAAAAGGAATTGTCCAAACATGTGTATTTCAACATACGTCATGTATGTTGTATTATGTATTCTAAGTGTTTGTAGAAATGTCTGAATGATCTAAAGTGTGATATATCAACCTAGTATGGGCGTTGAGAAGCGATTCCCAACTCTCCCACTAGTGTGTATGATTTCCTTCATGTAAGTTACATTCCTTGTTGTTCAATTTCAAGTCTTGCTTATGCTTAAATTCATGTTAAGTTGATATTCTTCAGATGCTTACATACCATATGATTTGAGCTGTTGTTCCATTACTATTCTAAATTGTAGATATGAATATCTGTTGTAGTGGAATGTGTGTGGGACTATGAGTTAGTCCAGGAAATCGATAATCGGCCTTAAATTTGTGGCTGAGGTTGCTTTCGCCACGTAAGACGTGATTAGACGAACCCGAGTCGTATTAGAGTTCTCGGCAGTGGTTTGGCCACGCGGAGTGTTTGCACACTCTATGTCATTCAACCCAACGTGCGCTCGTGCTAGTCGAGTTTGTTAAGTAACCCGATTGTCCGATGTATGTTCACCATGTATAGACGCTACTGCTTGAATCTAGGGTACCGAACTTACCAATGAAATCCTATTAACCATGGTACCTTGATCCGCTAAGACTCATAAGCCGGACATGGTGGTATAGGACACCGTGGTCGAGCTGTCGGCCTACGCTGGGGTGACGAGCCTCCTCGTAGTGATTAGTGAGCAACCAAACTCGTGAGCCGATTATGGTGGTATGGGAGACTATATTCGTGCTGTCGGCCTACATTGATTGGTGACGAGCCTTTTGTAGTGACCTCAAGCATACCTGGATACCGCATTGAGGTGACGAGCCTTAGTGTAGTAACGAAAGTGTGATAGGCGTGCATTGATTGGTGACGAGCCCTTTGCAACGACCTACAACCATATGATCATATGAGATGTCTAGAACTGACGACCCTAGAATGGATCACTATTTGGATGGTGACATGAGGAAGGTACCTTAGCTTCCCAATCCTGCTGTATGAAAAGGACTAATAACCACTTAGTAATCATGTTCATGCACCGCATTTTCATGTGCTTTGTAGACGTGGCGCACTTTGAGGCGATGTCATGCGTAACGTAAAATGAAGATACTGAGGGTGTATGCGTAAGGGCACGCATCATTCTACATACATCCTTGTATTAACAAGAGTACTTAGGACATGTTTAATTGTTCTGCTTTATCATTACTGCTTGATTGAACTGATAACATGTTAACCTTTGCTTTATTGTTCCACTAAGTTGATCACTCACTCCCACGTTTTGGGGCGGTGTTAATCACCCACCAGACTCTGTCTTAGTTGCTGATGTTGCAGATATTGATGCGACTTTTGAGGCAGAGTGGGAGATTGATGATGATGAGGTTATTTTTTCTTTTATGTAGTTTTTAGACGGGTTCTAGTGAGCCTTGTTCTAAGGCGCGGGATGCTGGGATTTCTTTTGGGAATTAAATGATGTAATTTGATACTTATAATTTTGATAGTAACACTTGTCAGAACGACCCGGTATGAATATGTACTTCAGGGATTTACACATGTACACATATTTCTTTAAGTCTTCCGCTTGCTTTCTTCACTTACCCCTGAATTATATCTACACTTTGGCTTAATCTATTCCATATTTTATGTACTAATACAGACAACATACATCCATCATCAAATATGTTGCACAAGTGATGTTTTGGAACTCGGGAGCTGAGTTATGCTCGACCCCCGAATTTCAGGGCATTACAAGTTGGTATCAAAGCATATTTTGGATTAAACCGGACCTGGATTTTAGTCACACACCGCACGCTGTCACCACTTTAGTGTATTTGGGTGCGAGATTATCGTCGTTTGTGTGTTTGTGTTCCGTTACTTCTATCGGCGAAAGTTTACTGAAAACGATCGCCGAGATCGAGTCTGTGCTCTCTCCTGATCACACAGAGCGACCCGAAATCTCTTCTAGACCATCTATTAATGAGTCTAGATGGTCTATCATCCCATTTCAACGCTTCAATCTTCAAGAAATCCCTGTTTGTATCAGATTTCTGCCCGAATGGCTCGGTAGGAGTCGAATCATGCAAAGGGGTTGATCGGGGTATTTCCAGTGGGGCCCAGGGGGGACCCACATCATTTTGAGCATGGGGGACCAAGAGGACCTCGCCCAAACGGTGAGGCATCACCGGATGGTCCAGAGACCGCCGGTGCCATCACCGGCTCGGCGAGGCCTCACCGATCAGCGGGCCGGCTCGGGCCGACGTTTGTATGGCCTAGTGTGGCCCACCCTTCCATGGTTCGTTGGTTAAAACACCTTCTAAACCCTACTTCCTTCACAATCCTCCCTCCCAAGCTCTCCTTTTCTTGACATCCTTCTCAAAACTTCTCCAAATCTCTTCCAAATCTTCTTCTTCCTCCATTTTCGTGCAAACCCTACCCACCCATCTCAAAACCGCACCTCCCTTTGTTGTTTACCTCTCCTTTTCTTCTCATTTGGGCTCCTAAATCCATCTTTAGGATCTCAAGTGTGTGGAAGTTTCACTATCCTTCCTATTTCTCTCTTTCTCTCATTTCTCATGGCCCTCTTTGAGTTTATCACGACCATCTTTTCTATTTCTACCCTTCTTTCTTTGATGGGGAAGAAGAGAGCGTCCATGGATGAAGCTGGGCCTAACCGCTCAACCCGTGCACGGAGGCCGAGAGGTGCCGCCGCGAGCACGTCCGCCACTCGTGAATTCCAGACCAAGCGGGACTTCGATCCTCGAGCTCCCATTGGTAAAACCCTATTGGTGAAGTTATCGCATGGAGTCTATGAAGGCCGAAGAGTCCTTTTTAAGGCTCATGTCGATCCGTGGCTGTATGGTGAGTTTCTGTTGTTGGAGCGTCTGGAAGGGACTGGTTGGTGTCCCTTGTTTGAGGGCGAGTATCGCGCGAATGCAAGTACTGTTCGAGCTTTTTATGCCAATATTCGTCATCCTTCGCTGGAGCCTCAGCAGTTCAAGATTCCTTGTGGTAGTGGTCGGGAAGCTACGGTCAACGTCGCTTTGATATCCCGACTCCTGAAGTGCCATTTGGTGAGGTGCATGCCAACGAGAAGAATTTGAACAGTATGCGTGAGAGGGATCGTCGCACCCGATCCTTATGTGGTCGTCTGGTCGAATGGCAGCCTAATAGGAGTCTTCTGGCTACCAACATGACGGACGACTTCTGTTTGCTTCACCACATGTGTACGTTCCATGTATACCCAAGGTGAAGCAACCACAGCAAGTGTACGCGCCTGATGGTAGATTTTCTGCATCAGGTGGGGTAAGAAGCAAAGTTGTGTGTGCCGACGTACATCTTGCGTCAGATTATTCTCATCGCTCGTTCGACTAGGAGGACCGAATCGCTTCCTTTTGGCCGACTCATTTGTAAGATTGCACATGAGTTTGGCTATAGGCTTGGAGCAGAGAAGCCGGTTCCTATTCATCATATTAATCTGACAACCCTTAAGCAGATGGAGATTGGTTCTAGTCGACAAGCCTCAGAGAGTGAGGATGAGTCAGAGAGCGATGATGAAGAGAGTTAAGTTGAAGGTGGTGCTGAGATTGAGGAAGAAACAGAGCAGGACGAGGAAGAGGTAGAGGCACAGGATACGAGTGAGAGCTCTCCTCCTGTGGCACCAGAGCAGAGCACAGATCAGACTGCCAGGGATGCCCGTATTGCTCGGCTTGAAGAAGGGCAGGCTATTCTACGCCAGGATATTATGGATCTTCGAGGCCTTGTGAAGCATAAGTTTAAGAAGGTGACTCGAACTCTGAAGTCTATCTTGTGTTGCTTGTAGGATAAGGGTGACCCACCTCCATCTCCTGATTCCGACGAGTAGTTGTCGTTGTAGTCGTCCTTTGCTTTGTTTGTTGTTTCTTTCTGTGTGTAGCCGTTGTTGGCTTTGTAGTTGGAGTTATTTGTAGTTGTTTGTGGTTGCTTGAAGTGTTAGATGTTGTAGTTCACATGCTTTTCCTGTCGTGATTCATGTAATGCTGCACTACTTGTATTGCGATAATTTTGTCTAATGGAATGCATGTTGTTTATCTTTGAAGTTGTGTTGTGGATGCTGTATGGATGGATTATGTGGACGTAGAATCTTATAGGTTGCATCCTCTGTTGATGTAGGGATGCCTCCTAAGGGTTCGAAGTCTTCGGCCCGTCTCTCCTTGGTTGAGTCGCTTGCTGGGGTTCCTCCCTTGAGCGATAGCCAGACGGATCCACAGGCGGGCCTGTCTCATGCCGGTATTGGGCCGACACCTGTGGCTCCTCCAGTCACGCCCTCGGTTCTTGAGCCGAGCCGTGCATCTTTGTCTGCTCCGCCTACTGATAGGTTTGATCAGATGATGCTGTTGATGCAGCAGCAGCAGATTCAGCAGCAGCAGCAACAGTTCCTATCTTCCATGGCTGGCATCTTTGCTCAGTCAGTGGGGGCGACTCCACATGCTTCACCTATGCCTCCATCTAGGAGCGCCAGTGCAAGCGGCACTTTTGAGCGATTCCAGCGCTTACGACCTCCTACATTTACGGGTTCTCATAAACCCGAGGAGGCCGAGTATTGGATCGATCGCATCTCTAAGATGCTGAGACCGCTGCATTGTTCTGAGGTTGAGCAGGTTGAGCTTGCCTTCTTCATGTTTGAGAAGGAGGCCAGTCTATGGTGGTACATTGTTATTCGCACTGTCGAGGAAGGATTTGAGTGGTCGTGGCAGGCATTTGAGGTACGCTTCCATGAGAAGTATTTCCCGGTTACGTACCGATATGAGAAGGAGAGTGAGTTCCTTCACCTCCACCAGGGAGGATTGTCGGTGACGGAGTATGAGAACCGGTTCACTGAGCTAGGTCGGTATGTGCCTTTGATTTTGGGCGATCAACCGATGAGGATGCTGCGCTTTTCTGAGGGATTCAGGCTTGAGATCCGATCGAAGATTTGCTGTGCTAGCATTTCTTCTTATACGGAGTTGGTGAGCATGTCCTTGCTAGCAGAGTAGGACAGGGACAGGTCGTCCCGTATGCAAGCACCGATGGTTTCTAGGCCACGATCGAATTTTCAGGGTGCACCTTTTCTCGGTAAGAGGCCGCAAGCAGATTCTCCTCCTAGGCGTTCAGCATCGCCCGCTCAGCAGATGCGAGCTGATCTTCGCTGTTCGTATTGTGGGAAGATGGGGCATTTGGACCGTTTTTGCTTTTTGCGTATGCGGGCTAGTGGTTTTACTCCACCACAGAGGATTAGCCGTCCGATGCCTCAGGTTATTTCTCCTCCACCTCTTCGTTCAGTGCCTGCTTATCCATCCTTCAGACCTGCAGTACCTAGCTGCAGGCCACCTCAGCGGCCCATGGTTCCTCCACCGAATCGTCAGCAGCAGGCTCGAGTTCATGCGCTCTCAGCTGAAGCGCCTATGTCTGACTTGGTGCCGAGATCCTTCGAGGTGACAGCGCACATTGAAGGTATTCCCGTTTCTATGTTGGTGGATACAGGGTCCACTACTTCTCTTATATCTTATGCGGCAGTTAGGTGTTTGGGTTTGAGCACTGTTTCTATACAAGGAGTGACACTTACTACCGCTACGGGAATTTTCTCTGCTATGAGCAAGCGTTGTATGGATTATTTGGTCGATCTAGGAAGTGGATCGATCTGTGTTGATTTCTTTGTCGCACCCCTTTATTATTACGATGTTATTATGGGTATGGATTGGCTTACGAGGATGCGAGTTGAGATTGATTGTGAAGAAAGGTTAGTGACCATCCATGGACCTGTGGGCGAGATAGTTACTTTCCCAGTTCAGGTCAGTTACCCTTTTCATTTTGATTATTATACTTCTCTGTTGGAGAGTATGGCTGAATCGGCGTTAGTGAGCACGCCGGTAGTTTGGGAGTTTGAATATGTATTTGAGTCGATTCCTAGATTACCTCCTCAGCATGAGATTGATTTTACTATCGATCTCATGCCTGCTGCGACGCCCATTTCATTGCCCACCTATCGTATGCCTCCGAGTGAAATGGAGGAGTTGAGGAAGCAGATAGATGGTTTGTTGGATTTAGGTTTTATTCGGCCTAATGTGTCTCCTTGGGGAGCACCTGTTTTGTTTGTGAAGAAGAAAGATGGTTCCTTGCGATTATGTATTGATTATCGCAGGCTGAATTTGGTAACTGTGAAGAATAAGTACCCTTTGCCCAGGATTAATGATCTGTTTGATCAATTGAAGGGGGCATGGTACTTTTCGAAGGTTGATCTGCAGTCTGGGTATCATCAGTTGCGCGTCAAGGATGGGGACGTGCAGAAGACCGCTTTCAGGACTAGCTTCGGTCACTATGAGTTCCTTGTGATGTCGTTCAGTCTTACGAACGCACTGGCCGTGTTCATGGATCTGATGAACAGGGTGTTTCGGCCATTCTTGCTCCGATTCGTCATTGTTTTTATTGATGACATCTTGATTTATTCTGCGAGCCGGGAAGAACACGAGGAGCACTTAAGAGCAGTTTTGGATACTCTTAGGAAGAATCAATTTTTTGCGCAGTTCAAGAAGTGTGATTTCTGGAAAGAGGAAGTCAAGTTCCTAGGAGATGTGGTGTCCAAAGAAGAGATAGTTGTCAATCTTGCCAAGGTAGCTGCAGTGCAGGACTGGAAACAGCTTGGTTCAGTTACTGAGGTAAGGAGTTTTCTGGGTCTTCCAGGCTATTATCGACGCTTCATTCAAGACTTCTCGAAGATTTCCAGACCGTTGTCGCAGCTGACATGGAAGGATTTGAAGTTTGCTTGGAATGAGAAGGCGGAGTTAGCTTTTCAGGAGCTGAAGGACAAGTTGATGTCCGCCCCTGTGCTAGTATTGCCAGAGCAAGGGGGTTAAGTATATTATATATATTGACGCCTCTCGCGTTGGCCTGGGTTGTGTCCTTATGCAGAAGGACAGGGTGATTGTTTATGCTTCGCGTCAGTTGAGGAAACACGAAGAGAATTACCCAACCCACGACCTGGAGTTAGCAGCTGTCATTTTCATATTAAAGCTCTGGAGACATTACCTCTATGGTGAGGAGTTCGAGCTCTTTTGCGACCACAAGAGCCTTAAGTATATTTTCATGCAGCGTGATTTAAATATGAGGCAGCGCCGATGGATGGAAACATTGAAGGACTTTAAGTTTGATGTTTCTTACCATCTGGGCAAGGCGAACCTTATGGCAGATGCGTTGAGTCGCAAGAAGGCTATTGAGTTTGCGGCTCCGCTGATGATAGCAGAGTGGGATATGTTGGAGTTTGTGCGAGATTTTGAGCAGAAGCTTACAGTGGTTGAACCATATGAAGTTATTGCACACGTTCGTGTACAGCCCCTTATCGACGAGAAGATCATTGCAACTCAAGCAGATGATGAGCTTTTGGTGAAGATGAGAAAGCGGGTTGATACTGTGAGAACTCCGACTGGAGTGTTAGTTCTGATGGGGGCTTACAATTTCATGGCCGGTTATGTGTTCCTGACATCCCTGACTTGAGACAGGAAGTTCTCGAGTTAGCCCATAGTTCTAAGCTTGCGATGCATCCAGGTAGCACGAAGATGTATCAGGATATGAGGAGATCTTATTGGTGGGACAATATGAAGGTCCATATTGCTGAGTTTGTTTCTCGTTGTCTCACGTGCCAGCAGGTCAAGGCAGAGCATCGCCGACCTCCTGGGTTGCTGCAGCCCATGCCCATAGCAGAATGGAAGTGGGACTTCATCTCTATGGATTTTATTTCTGGGTTGCCGGGGATATGATTCTATTTGGGTGATAGTCGACCGATTGACGAAGTCGGCTCATTTCTTACCTATCAGAGTCACAAACTCTGCAGACGAGTTGGCTAGGCTGTATATCAAGGAGATAGTACGTCTGCATGGAGTTCCCCTGAAGATTGTGTCTGATAGAGACACGCGTTTCACATCTATCTTCTGGACTCGTATTCAGGAAGTGATGGGTGTGAAACTGAAGTTCAGCACCGCATTTCATCCGCAAACAAATAGGCAGACGGAACGCATGAATCAGGTCCTGGAAGACATGTTGCGAGCTTGTGTTTTGGATTTCAAGGACAATTGGGATGATTGTCTTCAGTATGCAGAATTCGCGTATAATAACAGTTTCCAGGCGAGTATCGGCATGGCTCCCTATGAGGCATTGTATGATCGCCTGTGCAGAGCACCGCATTACTGGGCAGAACTTGGCGAGTGTAGTTTGGTTGGCCCGAAATTGGTGTAGGTGACTTCAGAGAAAGTTGACATCATTTGACGTCGACTCCTGACAGCCCAGAGTAGGTAGAAGAGTTATGCTGATACGAGGTGTCAACTGCTTGAGTTTGAGGTTGGAGACTATGTATTTCTGAAGGTCTCTCCTATGAAGGGAGTTCTGTGGTTCGGTAAGAAGGGGAATCTGACGCCGAGGTTTATTGGTCCATTTCAAGTTCTGGATCGAGTGAGAGCGGTAGCATACCGCCTTGCTTTGCCCACACCTCTTGCGGGCGTGCATAACGTATTTCATGTTTCTATGCTGAAGAAGTACGTTCCTGATCCTTCGCATATTATCAGTTGGGAGCAGGTGCAGTTGAGTGAGGATGCCATTTATGTACTGCGACCGACGCGTATTCTCGACAGGAAGGAGCAGGTATTGCGTAGCAAGGTTACCCCTCTAGTGAAGGTGCTATGGACGCATCATAGTGAAGAAGAGGTTACTTGGGAATCTGAAGCTGAGGTCAGGAAGAGCTACCCTCAGATCCTTGAAGAATATGAGAAAGTATGAATTTCGAGGACGAAATTTTCTTTAAGGGGGGTAGATTGTAATGACCCTAAAAATTTTGTGCTAATCTTTCCTTAACAGCTTTTTGGGGTAATTAGCGATATACTCGATTGCTTGTGAAATTTGCATCAATCACTTTAAATTGTATCTGCATGACTCAAAACCTGTAGATTAGTTAGCGCTATGTTACTCTGAAATCTGGGATTCATCGCTAAAGCCTGTTGCTCTTGGGATTTTTTGAAAGTTCTGGATCGGACCTGGACCGCGCGTCAAAAGTTCGATAGCGATGATCTTAGGCTGTTGCGGTCACTATGTTGGGCTTAACCATCACCTCGAAAATCAAGTCCATGTGATGTTCTGGGTCGATTTGATTGAGTTCGGAGTGAAGAGTGTGAGAACGGTTGGAAACTTAAATAAGATTTTATGAAATCTGAGTCGTGTCGCTTGCGCGACAATTTTAAGCAATCTGACCATTGGATTCTGACCTAATTTCACCCTCTAATTAGAGAAAATGGCCCAGGCATGTCCTTGTGCTTGTGGACCTGATCGAGATTCGGTGACCGTTGAATTAGGTGTGGTCCGCCACGGCTAATCTGAAGATCCAGTTGTTACGAAAACTCAGCTTGACCTAGATCCATGGTCAGTGAGCTTAAGTCCGACCTTTCATGGTAATAGGCCCACCGGAAGTACTTCGTTGGATTGTGAGAGGCCGGTTTTGGTTATACCCTAAGTATACCTTGGCCCTGAGGTTACTTTCATCAATATTAGGCCTATTTATAGTCCTTAAAACCCTAGCTCTCTTTTCCATACGAATTTTCTAACCCTAGCTAAGAAAGAGAAAGGAAAAGAGAGAGAAAGTGAGAGAGAAGTTGGTGAATCATCTTAGATTTTTTCTTGTTCTTCTTCATCCTTAAACCTTCACTTTTGAATCATTATTCCGGTGATTCTGAGTTCATCTTTGGGTAAGTTAACCTAACCCTAATCTGTGTTAGAGCTTAGAATAGTCTTTGTATGTTGTAGCACATTTCTATTCTTGCTTTAGGTTATCTTATCGCCGTTGACGAAGACATATCGTCTGAAATCAGTTCGGTGTTCTTTTCTGGCTTAAGGTGCGGACTTTAAGTGTATAGGTTATGGTTTTCAAGGCTTTCAATGTTAGTGAATGGTTTATTCTTGCTATGGATGAGATTTCACATGCCAAATGTTATGTTTATTTTGCGTTCCTGATATGCATGTGTTATATTGAGATTTGTGTATTCTATGTGTATGTATAAAGTACCGTATGCGTATAAAATTTGAACATGTGATTGCCATGATTATTTGTCATGTAATTATGCTTATTGTAGGTGTGGCATCTCCTTGGTAAAAGGAATTGTCCAAACGTGTGTATTTCAACATATGTCATGTATGTTGAATTATGTATTCTAAGTGTTTGTAGAAATGTCTGAATGATCTAAAGTGTGATATATCAACCTAGTATGGGCGTTGAGAAGCGATTCCCAACTCTTCCACTAGTGTGTATGATTTCCTTCATGTAAGTTACATTCCTTGTTGTTCAATTTCAAGTCTTGCTTATGCTTAAATCCATGTTAAGTTGATATTCTTCAGATGCTTACATACCATATGATTTGAGCTGTTGTTCCATTACTATTCTAAATTGTAGATATAATATCTGTTGTAGTGGAATGTGTGTGGGACTATGAGTTAGTCCAGGAAATCAATAATCGGCCTTAAATTCGTGGCTGAGGTTGCTTTCGCCACTTAGGGCGTGATTAGACGAACCCGAGTCGTATAAGAGTTGTCGGCAGTGGTTTGGCCACGCGGAGTGTTTGCGCACTTTATGTCGTTCAACCCAACGTGCGCTCGTGCTAGTCGAGTTCGTCAAGTAACCCGATTGTCCGATGTATGTTCACCATGTATGGACGCTACTGCTTGAATCTAGGGTATTGAACTTACCAATGAAATCCTATTAACCATGGTACCTTGATCCGCTAAGACTCATGAGCCGGACATGGTTGTATGGGACACCGTGGTCGAGTTGTCGGCCTACGCTGGGGTGACGAGCCTCCCTATAGTAACCAGTGAGCAACCAAACTCGTGAGCCAATTATGGTGGTATGGGACACTATATTCATGCTGTCGGCCTACATTGATTGGTGACGAGCCCTTTGTAGTGACCTCGAGCATACTTAGATACCGCATTGAGGTGACGAGCCTTAGTGTAGTAACGAAGGTGTGATAGGCATGTATTGATTGGTGACGAGCCCTTTGCAACGACCTACAACCATATGATCGTATGAGATGTCTAGAACTGACGACCCTAGAATGGATCACTGTTTGGATAGTGACATGAGGAAGGTACCTTAGCTTCCCAATCCTGCTGTATGAAAAGGACTAATAACCACTTGGAAATCATGTTCATGCACCGCATTTGCATGTGCTTTGTAGACGTGGCGCACTTTGAGGCGATGTCATGCGTAACGTAAGATGAAGACGTTAAGGGTGTACACGTGAGGGCACGCTTCATTCTACATACATACTTGCATTAACAAGAGTACTTAGGACATGTTTAATTGTTCTGCTTTATCATTACTGCTTGATTGAACTGATAATATGTTAACCTTTGTTTTATTGTTCCACTGAGTTGATCACTCACTCCCATGTTCTGGGGCGGTGTTAAACACCCACCAGACTCTGTCTTAGTTGCTTATGTTGCAGATGTTGATGCGACTTCTAAGGCAGAGCAGGAGATTGATGATGATGAGGCTGCTTTCTCTTTTATGCAGTTTTCAGACGAGTTCTAGTGAGCCTTGTTCTGATGCGCGGGATGCTGGGATTTCTTTTGGGAATTAAATGATGTAATTTGATACTTATAATTTTGATAGTAACACTTGTCAGAACGACCTGGTATGAATATGTACTTCAGGGATTTACACATGTACACATATTTCTTTAAGTCTTCCGCTTGCTTTCTTCACTTAACCCTGAATTATATTTGCACTTTGGCTTAATCTATTCCATGTTTTATGCACTAATACAGACAACATACATTCATCATCAAATATGTTGCATAGGTGATGTTTTGGAACTCGGGAGCTGAGTTATGCTCGACCCCCGAATTTCAGGACGTTACAAGGTGGGTCCCACATGGGCCCACCATAAACTTTTATATGTATATATATATATAATATAATATTATTAATATTATTATTTATTTGCTGAGAGGCCACCAGCGTACATCCAGCATCCAGATAGATGGACGACTGGACAAAATACATACATTAATGTGGCCCACCATCCAAGCAATGGACGGTGAGGATCCACACGTACATCATGGTGGCTACATGTGCACGAACAGTGCAGATACAACATGGCAGATGGGCTAGATGGTTGGGATCACAACACATCCATTAATGTGTGGTCCACTAACCGATGGACGCTGTGGATATAACACATGCCACAGTGGGGCCCACAGAACTTCCTAGCTCAATACAGCAGATATATAGTTGGTTTGAGGTACCCAGCCAATCCGCTTCCCACACCAGGTGGGTCCCACGTGGGGCCCACCATATATATAATTCATATATGTTATATATATATATATATAATATACTATCATGGTGCACCCCACCCAGACCGTCCAAATGGACGGCTGGGGAAACACACACACCACAGTGGCCCACCATCAAAATGGATGGATGACTTGAATAAAATATAGACCACGATGGGTCCCTATCCAGTGTGGACAAGACGCATGCATCTGGTGGGTCCCACCATCCTTGCTAGACGGTGAGGACACCACACCTCATCAAGTAGGCCCCACATGTCCAGCTACTGGACGGTGTGGCTCTCACACATACATCATGGTGGGTCCATGTGGTGGCCCACCAAAGCCTTGGATCGGCTGATATTTATGTCTTTCTTTCATCCAGGCTCATCCAAATGGACGGGCAACGAGGTGGGGCCCAAGACATGGACGGTCTCGATCAAGTGGGCCACATTCTATCACCAAAAGAGAGAGCTAGAGGGAGGGAGGGAGGGAGAGAGAGAGAGAGAGAGAAAGCGAGAAATCGACGGTGATGGAGGGGCCCTGCCACTATGGGCCCCTCTTTGATACAAAGCATACATCAAGGTGGGTCACATCATATGTGGGCCCTTAACTGACCAAAAAAAGATAAAAAATGTAGATCAAGATCACCCATCGTAGATCTTCTTGGTCTGATGGAATGCCATACTTCTTGGCTTCGATCTTAATGGAAGATGATGAAGTATTGAGGGTTGAGATGCGAGATGAGAGGGGTAAGAAGTGGGCTACACACAAAACTCTTGGAGATTAAAATGCTTGGACGTTAGATATATTTTTTTGGGTTGTTTCGAAGAGAAGGGAGAAATAAGAGGGAGAGATGATGGGATGGAGTGATGGATGGGAGAGAGAGAGAGAGAGAAAGGAGATGGGATGGAAATGTTAACTTTTGGAGTTGTTGTGTAAAAGAGGTATGGGTTGTGATGGGGTGAGTGATGTGTTAGGTGATGTGTTGAGTGATGTGTGTAGTTGATTTGTACTTGACCCTTGATGGGATTGATGGGATATTTTGTAGAGATTCCTCTCTTGAACTATCAAATGCGCTGCGTTTCATAGAGATATGCGCGGCCCCACATCTCCTACCCTAGGTATTGCCTTGGTGCGTGAGACGAGGCGTTGGAACCACGACAACAATGCAGTCGCTAGGGTACAAGTCTCAGGTTAAGTTGACTCAGGGTCACGCGTAAATACCGATTACAGGTCGTGGGTCGCCAGAATTTGAAAGGGAGAATCGCAGGAATCTACGAAATAGTACGGACTAAGATACGTGCCTTATAGCTCTCCCATCCTAATAAAAATTTCATCCTTGAAATTAGCACATTCATCGTAACTGCACATAACTCATGAGTAAGAAGAAACATAACATCATCATATAAAATCAGAGACAGCATACAAAATACAAGCTCGAGACCTAGGAGATGCCACTCTTCAACCTCTGTCCAACAACTCGGCGATCTGTACGGTCTGCCATATAGTACTTCAAAAGGAGCCATGCTAATAGTCGCCTGATAGATGTTATTGTATGTGAACTCAGTCAATCTCAGATACGCATCCCAACTACCCTCGAAATCAATCGCGCAGGCCCGAAGCATATCCTCAAGGATCTAGTTGACCCTCTCGGTCTGGCCATCGGTCTATCGATGATACGCGGTGCTGAGTTGCAAAACAGTCTCCATTACTCTCTGAAAGCTCTCCCAAAACTGAGATGTGAACCTTGGGTCTCAGTTAAAAACGATTGAGACTGGAATGCTATGCAGTTTCACAATCTCCTTGATGAATAACCTTGCAAGCCAGTCCATAGACCAAATCACACGCATCGCGAGAAAACGTGCCGACTTCGTCAGAAGATCCACAACAACCCAGATGGCGTCATGACCGCGCTAAGTCCTTGGCAAGCCCATAATGAAATTTGTCGACATGTGCTCCCACTTCTACGTTAGGACGCTCAATGACTGCAATAGATCAGGGGGTCTCTGATGATCGGCCTTGACACGTTGGCATGTGTCACACTCGGCTACAAAATTAGCAATTTGGTGCTTCATCCCTGCCCAAAAATATCGTCGCCTCATGTCACGTTACATCTTTGTCGAGCCAAGGTGGATAAAAAACCGCGATCGATGTTCCTCTCTGATAAGGTCTTTGCGCAACTCAGGAACATCCAGGACATAATCGGCCTCTAAAGCGAAGTCCACTATCAAAACAAATCTACCAATCTGACTGATTCTTAGATGTCGCCTCAACCATATAACTCTGCAACGACTTATCAGCCTGTTGAGCCTTGATCACCCTTACAACAAGAGAGTGTTGAATTGACAGGCTCGATAACTGCACGATAGAAGACTGCAGACCGAACTCAATATTATACTCTGTTATATTCTCGAGCATCTTGCACTCCTGGACCATCATATGCGCCACCAGGCCTCGTGGATGACGGTTGAGGGCATTTTCCATCACGTTCACCTTACCTGGGTGGTACTGAATATCGAAATCATAGTCCTTCAGGAGCTCCATCCAACGCCACTGCCTCATATTCAACTCAAACTGCGAGAAGAGGTACCTCAAGCTCTTGTGATCAGAGAAGAGCTCAAACCTAACCCCATAGAGATAGTGGCTCCACACATTCAATGCGAAGATGACTGCTACTAACTCCAAATCATGTGTGGGGTAGTTCTGCTCATGGACCTTGAGCTAACGAGAAGCGAAAGCCACCCGTTTCCCGTGCTGCATTAGAACAACACTCGAACCAATATGTGAGGCATCGATAAAAACAACGAATCCATCACTCCCATAAGGAAGAGTGAGGACAGTTGTGGACATCAAACGGTCCTTCAAATCCATCAATGCTTGCTCACAAGTGTCGCTCCAAACAAACACTATGCCCTTCCGAGTCAACCTGGTTAACGGGGCTGCAATATGGGACAAGCCCTCAATGAAATGCTAGTAGTAGCCGGCTAAACCAAGAAAACTACAGATTTCAGACGCGTTTGTGGGATGGCCCCACTGACGTACTACATCAATCTTCGAGGGGTCCACTGCGACGCCCCCCTCGTCATTACGTGATCGAGGAACTAAACATCCTCCTGCCAGAACTCGCACTTCTCCAGCTTCGCATAAAGCTAGTGTGCGTGGAGGGTCTACAAGATAACCTCCAGATGTTGTACATGCTCCTCATGGGTCCTTAAATAAATCGGGATGTCGTCGATGAACACCATAACTAACTGATCGAGATATGGGTAGAAGACCTCGTTCATCAACTGCATGAATACCACGGGCTCATTGGTCAGTCCGAAGGACATGACCTGGAACTCAAAATGACCATAGCGCGTTCTGAATGTTGTCTTTAGAATGTCCTTCTCGCGGATCCGAATCTGATGATAACCGAAACATAGGTCAATCTTCAAAAAAAATTGTATACCCTGTAGCTGATCAAATAAATTATCAATCCTTCAGAGCAGATACTTATTCTTGATCGTACTTTATTGAGCTAGCGAATCCACGTAGAGCCTCAACGAGCCATCCTTCTTCTTCACGAAGAGTACCGACGCTCCCACGGTGAACTGTTGGGACAGATAAAGCCTAACTTGCGCAACTCGTCCAACTGCTTCTGCAATTCCCTCAACTCTAATGGTGTCACACGATACGGGGCCTTCGTAATAGGCGCGGTACCGGGCACAAGATCAATCTGAAACTCGAGGTGCCGGCGATGTCGTAATCCCGGAATCTCCCGGAACACATCAGGAAAATTGCAAACCACGGGCAACTGGTCGATGCTCACTGCTATGGGCTCCTCTATGGCACATGACATCAAAGAAGACAATGGCTCTCTTTCGAGCTTAGCAATGAAGTGGAATGCAGTAAGCCGGGTATACAAAATTTGACTATCCTCACGGAGCAATCTAATATGGTGTGGTACTCGGCAGGCCAATCCATACCCAGGATGACGTCAAACTCGGACATTGGCAATGCAAATAGATCGGCATGTAAAAGGATATCCCCAACTAGAACGGGGTAAGATGAGCAAAATTGGCCCAACACTGCAGTCTTCCCTAAGGGAGTCGATACTGATAAGCCCTGACGAGCAGACTCCAACAGTAAACCAGTCGATTGGCAGAAACTCTCGGCTACAAAGGAATACGATGCACCAGAATCAAATAACACACGTGTAATGCATGTAGAGACTAAAAGTATACCCTTGACGACCCCTCCGGATGACTGCGGGTCCTACTGAGTCGCATAGAACCTAGCTTGAGTCAGTTGGGGAGATGCCTGTCCCCTCTGAACGTGCTACTACTACTGTTGTCGGTGAGGCGATCGAAATTGTTGCCTCTACTGTTACGGCCTCGGAGGCTGGTGCTGATGCTGCTGCTGAGGGGGCCTCATGGTGGGGGCTGTTGTCGCTGTTGCTGTAGGGGTCTCTGATGCTGCTGTGGTGGAGGCTACTATGATCCTCTCGGTTGCTACTGCTACTTGGGGCGAGGACACTCCCAGATACGGTGCCCTATCACACCGCACCCAAAACAGGTGCCGGTGAACTACCTCGGAGGTGGTACTGGAGGTGTTGTTAGCGCTCGAAAGGCTGGTCAACCTGTGCACCTCTGCTGTAGTCGACGCTGCTAGGAGTCACCGGAGGGAGCTTGCCTCTTCCGGTCTCTCTTCTGACCACAATCACTCTAAGAACTGGCCCACTCAGCCTAAAAAATCTGGGCCTTCCGTACCACCTCCTCAAAAGTTGAGAGCTCATGCCTAATAACATAACCTCGAAGATCGTAACACAAGCCATCCTCGAAGTGGTGCACTCTCCGCTCCTCATCATCTACTAAGTACGACACAAATCTAGACAGCGCTACAAAAAGAGCCGCATACTGAGCCACTATCATATCTCCCTAGACCAGGGCCTCGAATTCAAACGCTCACTGTCATCAGATGTGATCAGGAAAATATAGTCGATCAAACTGATTTATAAAATCCTTCCAAGTCCACTCAAAATTGGCACCTGCTGCTCGGGAGATTGATGCCTACTAATGCTTAACCCCTCCCTAGAGAAGAAATACAGCTAACCAGACCCGCTGTTGGGTCGTACATCCCATCGTATCGAAAATCTTTTCCACATTGGAGCACCACCTCTCGGTTGCTGTCGGGTCTGGCTCGCCCTGAAAATGTGGGGGATCGAGCTGTCAGAACTCTCAAAGAAGGGCGCTCACGCACTCCTGCTCTACCTGGGCTAGCGAAACAACGGAGTGCCTACCCTGCCCCTGAAGGGTGGCAGTCACAACCTGCAACATCTGCTGTAACTATGAGGCACTCACGGGTAGGTTGGATCCGCACTGATCTCAGGTGGAGGAACAAAAT
Source organism: Magnolia sinica (assembly GCF_029962835.1). Classification (NCBI taxonomy): domain Eukaryota; kingdom Viridiplantae; phylum Streptophyta; class Magnoliopsida; order Magnoliales; family Magnoliaceae; genus Magnolia; species Magnolia sinica. The sequence continues at coordinate 97,661,070 of NC_080574.1, read as the reverse complement.
CCTCAAGCTAGAGAGCAGGGATCTCTGGTGGTGGAGTGGGAGTCGTAGGTGGTAAAGCGGGAGTCTCAGGTAGTGGAGCGAGAATCTCAGGTGGTGGAGCGGGAGTCGCTGGGGTCACTCTCCCAGGTGGCATGTCTTATAAGAAAAAGTAAAGGCATCTATCAACCTTGAAAACTCTCAAAGGCACACACATTAAAGGTCTATAACAGAAGATCGCTAAGTTATCCAAACTCGGGACTTAATCATTCTAAATCGTAGCAGATATGTAATGTTGTTCTCAGTTATTCCCAAGTTATGATCTGATACCAACTTCTGTCACGCCCCAAACTCGGAAACCGGTCTCACAAAATTCTCAATCGTCGAATTCAGCGCTGACAGCCTCTGTAGTACCCCGCTTTTGGCTCTTAGCACCCATACGCCAGGTTCCGATCCTAGGATCCTACGAGGAGGATTTTCAACATGAATTTGATTCGTAATAAGCATAACCCACAAACAACAATCGACAACTCCATCACATTTTCACTATGATAAAAAACTTATAAATACGATGCAAAAAGGGAAATACAAAGATATACAAAAGCTCCAAGATGATCTGCTATATGCTCCTGCCTCAGCGCTGCTGCGATCCAACGTAACCTACACACAACGTTCATGCATAAGCTTACAAAAAGCTTAGAGGGTGGTGAAAGTATGTGCATAATGTAGTAATACAATTATGCAATATCAAAGTAATGCGGAATATGTTGATGAATCCATGAATACTATTGGTCGTACTAAGGCTATGCGATGAAAGGATGAATGATGTCGACCATACCAAGGTCATGCGGTGCGAGATGCGACTCAAGCATACCAATCCTCATCTGAGTCCACATATCAATGCAGTTCAACTCTGCAATATCACCGTGGTCTAGTACACTCCAAACCGGATTACCACCCCATCATGCGTAACAAGGTGAGTGGAAGAGACCTCATTATCCGTTTGCCAATATTGGGCCCAACTCGTCGCTAGCGGATCCATTCCTTGAGCTGGTCAAACTCATCCTAGCTTTGCCCTCTCCTCTTGGGTGAGTAAGGCCGCACCCACTTCCAACCGACCACAACACAGTAAAAAGTGCAGCCTTCTGGTAATTGACACTCAGCGCTTATGCATCCACTTGGTATAGATGTTGGAGCAACTTCATGGTACCATAAGGGTTTAAGGAGTTTCACCTAGGGACATCTATAGCACCCCATGTAGAACAAGATTTCTGGTGTCCAATCCTTCCAACCACGATACGGCTGTGGAGGCTATGGCCCTGATGTCGCTAGGGCGTATAGTATTCATGTCACATAATGCGAGATGCATGAATCCCACTATCTAGTCATGCAGTAATCCTGCGCATACCACGTGCTTATGTGAGCAACTCCCCCATCAGGGAGTCCCATAATAAGTTGTCCAATGGCATGTGCTGTGATCAATCACTCCTCACATCAAGTATACATATGATGCGTTTGGGCATGCATTGTAGAGCTATATTAAGCATATTATATGTTGATCATGTACTCCCCCTTATATCAAGGTTGGACTTAAGCGGCCTACCCATAATCCTAGGGATCCGGAAAGGGTTCCTTCACCATACTATTGCATGGCCCACTAGATGCCCTTGGGGGCCCAAATGAGTCCGAGATGGGCTTTAAGATAAAATAAGTAATCCTACTAACAACCAATGGGGGCCTAATATATTGGGATTGCCCAATGAGAATAGATGGATCATGCAATATCAATGGGCCCCAGTAATATGGGTTGACCCACTTAGAGAATGATGAGAATGGGCTTAACGAGGCTAAGGGAAGGTCACAATGTGGACATTCAACCATCACTGCCCATCAATGTGGACATTTAATCAACATTGCTCCCAAAGAGTGGCCCACATAAGGGATCCATACACAACGTAACGGGCCACACATACATCGTATTGGGCCTCACTTATAACACAATGAACACGTCCTTTGGGCCTCACCCATGAGCCTCGAATATATCACAATGTGCCTCGCCCATGAGCCTTGAATACATCACATTGGGCCTCACCCATGGGCCTTGAATATATCACAATGGGCCTCGCCCATGGGCCTTGAATACAACACGTTGGGTCTCGCCCATGGGCCTTGAATACATCATACTGGGCCTCACTCATGGGCCTCAACATTGGGCCTCATATATAACGAGTGGGCCGCATCACATGGGCCACACCATAAAATTTATAGGGCCCACCATAATGTTCACTTTCCATCAAATTTGTTCATAAGGTCACAAAGACTTGAATTAAGAAGAAAAACAAATTTCATATTAATCCAAGACTTCTGTGGCCCCAAATGTACCTAATGGTAGGTGTTCAATCTCGCTGATTTTTGCATTGTGGTCCACCTGATAAGTGGATCTGCCTCATTTTGGTCTGGAGCCTTAAATCAAACTCGTCATTTGGATGGACAGTTTGGATGTAACTCCTACACAAAGGTGACCCACCGTCCAAGCAATGGACAGTGGACACAACACTTACATCATACAAGGGCCCTAGCACTTGTTGGCGTCACAATAGCAGGTACATGCTGATGGGGCCCATAAAACTGACATCAGCACATCAGCTATATAGCTAGTGTGGGAATTTCAGCAAATCCCATCCAGCTGGTGGGTCTCACATGGGCCTACCACAAACTTTTATATGTGTGTATATATATATATATATATATATATATATATATAATATTATATTATGAATATTATTATTTATTTGTTGAGAGGCCACCGACGTCCATCCAACGTTTAGATAGATGGACGGCTAGACAAAATACATACATTAATGTGGCCAACCGTCCAAGCAATGGACGGTGAGGATCCACACGTACAACATGGTGGCTACATGTGCATGAACAATGTAGATACAACACAACATCATGGTGGACCACGGCAGATGGGCTAGATGGTTGGGATCACAACACATCCATCAAGGTGTGGTCCACTGGCAGATGGACGTTGTGGATATAACACATGCCACGGTGGGGCCCACAGAACTTCCTGGCTCAATACAGCAGCTATATAGCTGGTTTCCCAAAAAACCCAAGTGTTAACCTATAGAGAGCCAAATTATATATATATATATATATATGTATATGTATATATATATATATATATATATATATATATATAATATGTATATGTTATATATATATATATATATATATAAAATCACGGTGCGCCCCACCTAGACCATCTAGATGGACGACTTAAATAAAACATAGACCAAGGTGGGTCTCTGTCCAACGTAGACAGCGGATGCATGCATCTGGTGGGTCCCATCATCCTTGCTGGATGGTGAGGACACCACACCTCATCAAGCAGGCCCCACATGTCCAGCTATTGGATGATGTGACTCTCACACATACATCAAAGTGGGTCCATGTGGTGGCCCACCAAAGCCTTGGATCGGCTGATATTTGTGTTTTTCTTTCATCCAGGCCCATCCAAATGGATGGGTAGCAAGGTGGGGCCCAACACATGGACTGTCTTGATCAGGTGGGTCACATTCTATCACCAAAAGAGAGAAAAAAAGGGAGAGAGGGAGAGAGAAAGAGAGTGATCGGTGGTGATGGAGGGGCCCCACCACTATGGCCCCCTCTTAGATAGAAAGCATACAAGGTGGGTCCCACCATAAGTGGGCCCTTAAATTACAAAAAAAAAAAGATGAAAAATGTAGATCCAAGATCACCCATCGTAGATCTTCTAGGTCCGATGGAATGTTAAACTCATTGGCTTCGTTCTTAATGGAAGATGATGAAGTATTAAGGGTTGAGATAGGAGATGAGAGGGGTAGGAAGTGGGCCACACACAAAACTCTTGGAGCTTAGAATGCTTGGACGTTGGATTTTTTTTTTTTTCGGGTTGCTTGGAAGAGAAGGGAAAAATAAGAGAGAGAGAGAGAGAAGAGATGGGATGAAAATGTTAACTTTTGGGGTTGTTGTGTAAGAGAGGTATGGGTTGTGATGGGGTGAGTGATGTGTTGGGTGATGTGTACTTGATTTGTACTTGACCCTTGATAGGATTGATGGGATATTTTGTAGTGATTCCTCTCTTGAACTACACAAATGCGTTGTGTTTTCTCGAGATATGCGCGGGCCCATAGCTCCTACCCTAAGTATCGCCTTTGTGCGTGAGATATGGCGTTAGAATCATGGCGACGACGCGGTCGTTAGGGTACAAGTCTAAGGTTGAGTCAACTCAAGTTGACAGGGTGCGACTCAGGGTCATGCGCAAACGTCAATTATAGGTCGTGGGTCGCCGGAATTTGACAGGGCAGATCGCGGGAATCTACGAAACGGTACGGACTAAAATACTGGCCTTACAGTTTAAAACCATTCCTAGACCAAAAGGATGCTCATTCCTAATTAACTATTTTAGTGTAGTGAAAATAATAATTAAGTGGATGAGTTAGAAATCCTCAATCGAGTTTCTCACTTAAAAACTACTGAAATAATATATGGAATATCCATTCCAGTACTCTTTTCAAAAAGGTTTTCTATATAATAAGCTTAATTTACAAGGACTTATTGTCCATTTTTGTATAATTTCTGTAAATATAAACTTATTTAATTAGGAAAGATGTGACTCGCCTGAGTCACTGCTTTGGCCCGGCAGAGTCAAGTTTTGTGAGCCAACCAAGTCGAGTCACGTGCCCAAGTCTGCCAACCTTGCAAAAATACGTATGTTCTATATTTTTTTCTCATGATTTTTCCTTGATTCACAGTACGTATAGCCAATACGGAGCATTTCAGCTAATACATAAAATGAATACGGAGCATTTCAGCTAATACATTAAACCATGACCGTGAGAATCATCCTTTCAGCGTAGTTTTCTTGCTACGAACTTCTAGCACATCAACCAAACCATGGATGGTCCCTATTACAGGATCGTCTTTACATAGTGATTGTAAGTAACAGTATTAGTTGAAACCATCTCAAGAAACATCTCAATCATCATTAACAATAACGATGATAACTACAACAATCAATGATCATCTTTGGAAGAGAGACCTGCAAAATCCCTACCATGAAAAAAAAAAAAAAAAGGAAAGCAAAACTAAGATGGGAAGCAATAAACCAAAACCTAGACCCTACTTATCTTATTTATTTCTGGGCTTATAGAACCAACACAAGCACAAGAACCAACAAACCCAAAACCTAACACCAATTCATACCCTCTCCTCTCATCCACCCACGCACGGATAATCATAGTCACAAAACCTCAGTAATGTAACAAAGTGACATCATATTCAATGATAGCATCTCCATTTGTGATGTTTAAGTAATATGTCTTAAGATGAGCGAACCCTCTTGCAAGCCTGAACTTCCCTCTCCCTCCAACAACTGCAAGTTCCCTCTCTACCTCCGTTATCGGATTCCTCGATAACACACTGAAAGAGCTGCCATTGTACTTCCCTGAGGTGAACCCAAAGTCAACGACTAAGACGAGCGATAGAATGTCCTGACCCGATGAAACGTAGAGCCCCTGTGCATTGCCAATGACCTTTGTAGGCTCTGGGCCTTCCGTTATGAGGTCATCGATGGCGAAGACGCTGCCGAATGGGGTGGGGCCCTTCTCCGTTGTGTTAGCATGGGCCACCATGACTGCGCTTGGTTTCTTACCACTGATGATGTCGTGGAGATAGAAGTGAAGGTGGGTGACCTTCTCTTTTCCGAAGTGCATGGAGGTCTTTGCCTCCTGGCAACGCACTTGGAAGAAAGAAAGACAGAAAAACAAAGCAGCGAGAGAAAGCGATCTTCCTTGCATGTTTCCTCTCTCTCTCTCTCTCTCTCTCTCTCTCAAACAAGGTTTAAATAGACAGACGAGCACGGGTATGCCTACTCGAATAAAAAGGAGGGTAGTCGCCAATCCCGCGCATGCACTTATGTGGGACCCCGAATGTTCAAAAAGTGGGCCCCACCCTAAATGTGCCATAGCCCGAAAATCAGGCCTATCCTATAATTGGGTGGGGAACATGGACTTTGGAATGGACCTGATCCGGTCAATTTCTTCATTCAACAATCCGATTCTGATCACACAAGTGAGACGAACTCGATGATCAGCTAACTTGATTAAGGCCCACTGAACACAAAACGTGGGGCTCACTAGATGAACGGTCAGATCAAGCTCAAACATGCTAGAATGTTAAATGGACCACGTATCAATGGATGATTGTAACTTTCGGCAGCCAATGGTAACAATGTTTGGCATGAAAACTTCCTGCTCAAGGCACACTGATTCATTTTTTTAATCTTGGTGATGATCTTTTAAAATCTACAGTATTTAATTCTGCAATTTGTTTCCGTTCCAGACGCCTCCATCCTCACGCCCAAAATAGAAACCAGCACACGTACCAAGCGTGGGAAATGTGTACGAGATCTGAAGCGTTCATAGGGTGGTCCCTGCAATGACTGGTCCTTGCCCAAAAAACTGGTCCGCTCAAGTGCCACAATGTGTGAAGAAACGAAAGGTAAGAAAAATGGTAACCAACGATCATATCAAAAGAGCATTCTTCCACTCACCGTATAAGTGGGTCACTTGATATTTAGGATGGGGTACCCCATTGAGGAGACCGTCAGATGAACATGTTGGATCCGGCACACGTGCCGAACTAGAACGTGTGGTGCGATCGTTTAGGCGCTTGAAGATGGCGCTTTGCTGTTTTAATTACGACAATGAAGAAGACCGTATCTTAGTTCCGAGATTTAATCATATTTCCTAAAACTAATATCAAATTGGCTCAAAAAATATCGGAGCTGTGGCTTTCAGCGGATAGGAGTCCACTACCGCATCCGTTTTACGGGTCCAAGTCTATGGAGCCCATCATGTTGTAAATGTGAAATCCACTCCGCGCATCAGGATTTATGTTTGATCTTAGGCCATTGAACAAAAAAACAGCTAGATCATGTGTATACATCCACAACCAGATCTACAAAGATCCATTTACATCAAATAATCAGCAATAAAATCTATTGAAAATAAAAATATTTGTGTGTCATGCATGATCTAACAACTGCATAGGCAACATTGCCAAGTCCAACCTACTTGCATGCGCAGCACTCTCTTGCAGGATGTACATCAACACCATTTTTTTTTGTGGTGTGTGTCATGCTCCATGGACATCTATGAGTGCACGTCGTTTAACCACGCCCCTCTAAGAGAGGGTGGCAGTGAGTGAATGCCTCAATACCCTTGTTTGAGAGAGAGAGAGAGAGAGAGAGAGAGAGAGAGAGATGGCAGCGCCACCGCATATTTGCTAGCTTGAGTACGCACAGCTCGTTCATTTCGAGTAAAGATGGTAACGGTCCAGGTGGCCTGACCGACCCGGTTTTGGGTTGGTCTTGGAGCTTCTAGCTTGGCCTGTCGGTCATGCTTGGGCTCGAGTCATTTTAGCCAGCCCAACCTGACTTTGTACTTTCATGTGTGTCCATGTGTTGTATCCAACAAATATGCAATTCTGATCCTGGATTAGGCAAACCATCCATCATCTTGAATGTAGACCATTAGTTCCATTCCTATTTCATTGTGCATGTCTGGCTAACTTGATAAATTAATAGATTAGGAACATTCAAGCGGGAAATAGGGATTATCTTGTCTGTGCTTCCACAGCTGTATTCACAGTTTGTATGAATATACATTTCACCAAAAAAAAAAAGAAAAAGAAGAAGTGGCAAATATGGATTTTGTCGATATTTGGGCTGGGCCAGATCAAGCAGGATCAAGCCAGCTGGGCCTGACTAATATTTTATGGGCTTGGGATTGCTGTGCTAGACCCATGCCGGGCTTGGTCTAGGCTCAAGCCATGGGTGTTAAGTGTCAGGTCAGGCCCGGGCCTAGCCGGCCGGCCCAAACCCGGCCTGTTGCCACCCCTACCTTCAAGGTTGCACGTCAGCATGCGCCTGCCCTCCCACCATTGAAGATGAGGTGCTCCTCTCTTCCTCTTCGCTCTTAGGGAGCAGAGCGTCACCCCTGCTCTGGAGAGTCGTTGGACTGCTCTCCAGGATTCATGCCGGACTCCAGGTCCGAACCAGAACACCACAGACGCTCTCAATTTCATGACCAGGACACTGCCAGCGTCCATCCTTGAAAATCTACTCTGAGCTGACCATGGACACCCATGATGTTTACAAATCCCATGCAGTGAATTCAAGTGCAACCATATTTTAAAAATCCATGAGACGGTTTACCTGAAGACTCGACTCAACACAGTTTGATAGTTAATAATTAAATTGAGAAGAGTTGAGAATAACCTTAAGGATTTAGAATATTACGACTATTAAAAAAAAGTGACCTGACGTTGTTTAAAATAAATAAATAAATAAACAGCATATGATGAGATGTTAATTGTTATGGGAAAATCTAGGCCGACTTCGAAAGAGGGGGCTCGGCTTGACCAATTGAATAGACACGCCTAGGCAGGGACACCACCGACCTCAATTGAGGAAAGCACAACTCGGCCAGTTGAGCAGACTCGCCATAACAGGCCGGACAACAAAGGCCGATAAGCCGAACCTTGGGTCGTTCGTAATAACTCGTCTATCCAGGTCCGGTCATAGCGACCAAGGTTCGGCTTCCAGGTTCTTTTGTAGATCTTTCACATCATCCTGGAACCCAAAAGAAGCCATTACACATCTCATCTGTTGGTTCCGAACTGATCCTTGTCGACAAACGCAAGGGCTTGACTCACTTATGAGCTCGGACGGTGGTGCTAGGCTATAGGGTCGGATCAGATGGAGATGGAGCCTATGGTCATACTCAAGGATCAACTCCAGTAATGCATGCATGGAGTAAGATCTGGTGCATGATCTCCAGGTAACTGCCAACATCAGCGTACGCATCGTTCACTCCTATTGGCAGAGATTGTGCTGAGAATGACGGACACGTTTACTTCTATCAAAAGGTATAAATAGGAGACATATCCACAGGAACAGGTACGCAATATCTGATACCATAAGCCTACGCTACACTACTTAGACATAGATTCCTAGCCTGACTTTGGCATTGGAGGGTCTCCTGCTTTAGCTAAGATCTCCTTTGTCCTTCTCTTGTACAGGCTAACAGGGCTCAGTTCAAGTGCTTGGAGCTCAGTGAAAGGTGTACCAAATTTTAGCATCAACATTTTGGCACCATCTATGGGAATCTTCATAACAAAAAGTCCTAGGAACTTTACCAAAAATGGTTAGGGGAAAGAAGAAGACACCTCCAGTAGCAGCTGTGGAACCTAAGCCTACTGGACAACGACGCCCATCTTCTATACTTCATGCTGAACCAGCTCCAATGGGGTTGTCTTAATGGACTCGAAGCCAAGGAAGCAAGTATCGTGCGTTGCAAAACCAAGTGCAGGCTTTGGTCAACAAGATCAACCAAATGAAACAGCAGTGAGCGGCAGAAAAACAGCCACCCCTTGATCAAGGGGAGGTCACTCTAATAGGGGCACAGCAGCCCACTCTTGTAAGTTCATGAGCAGGGGCATCCCGAAGTATGTCAGCTCGGGCATCGAATCACGTACGAAATGCAGCGACCTGGGCGCAAACTTACGTGTCTGAGACCTCGGCGTCAGACCCAACTGACCTTTGACACGAATTGGAGAGGAGGAGAAGGGGTAAAACACCCGAGGTTGAGGTTCCTCGCGAAACTATCAATGAGAACAGAGACCCATGGGAAGCCCAGCTTGACGAACTTCGGAACCAAATTAAGAGCCTGTAGCGGGATCACCAGGCGCCGACCCCAACTACAGTAGAAGTAATGATGGAGGAGACTGAGCCTCTGTTTATTAGTGACATCGTGGGCGCGGCAATTCCTCCGAGGTTCAGAATGCCTCCTATCATTCAATACTCGGGTTCTGGGGGCCCAACAGAGCACATGGAATCTGCTCTTAGATGCAAATCCAGTCAGCATCAGAGGTGATGATGTGTAGAGCATTCTCCATAACCCTCACAGGGGCTACGAGAAGTTGGTACCGACAACTTAAGCCAAAGTCAATCAATAAGTTCGTCGAGCTCAGTAGGGCATTCCTGACGTAGTTCATTGTCAGAAAGAAGAGTTGTAAGCCGACTCACCTACTCACTCTTAAGCAAAAAAGTGGAGAATCACTGAAAGATTACATCTCTCGTTTCAATGAGGAGGCTCTGTAAGTTGATGACTACTCTAACAAAATGGCTCTGACCGCGATGATCAGTGGGCTAAAAGACGGGAGATTCCTCTTCTCGATAGGGAAGAATCCACCGACTACACTTGGAGTGCTCATGAGTCGGGCTCAGAAGTATACAAACGCTGAAGAGTTCTGTAACTCGCGAAAGAATAACCAAGGCTCAGAACATTCATCCAAAGAAAAGAGGCGGAAGGATGAAACGCCACCACAAGCAAACAAGAGGAGGTCGGACAAAAGTACCTCCCGAGATCGGAGGCCGAGTAGAAAACCGAAAAGCAAATTCAACTCGTATACTCCCCTCAACACGTCTCCGGAGCAGATCCTTTTAGATATCCAGGACAAGAGGCTGCTGCATGAAGACAGAAGCAGGCCAACGAGACAAGCGCAGATACTCTCACTTTCATCGCGATCATGGGCACAACACCAGTGGTTGTGTCGACTCGAAAGAAGAAATCGAAACTCTCATTCGCAAAGGACATCTGTGGCAGTATGTAAAAAAAGAGAAACAACTTCAAAAGGACTAATTGTCGAGCCAAGCAGTGGATAATGCTACCGAGATTCGAACGATATATGGAGGGCCATCAGGGGGTGGGGATTCAAACCAGGCTCGAAAAGCCCACGCTCATAGTACTAACCCCAAGCATTACACTTTCTTGCCGACATGCTGAGCAAGGAGTTTTGGATGAGCCCGTGCAGTTTGACATTCACAGAAGACAATGCACAAGGGATTCAACACCCCCATGACGATGCACTAGTGGTCGTAATGACTATAGACCCTCGGCGTACAATGTTATCCTCGGACGACCTTCCCTCAACTCCATGAGGGCGGTAGTTTCTACATACCACTTAATGATGAAATTCCCTGTCTTAGGGGGGAATCAGGTACCTCCGAGGAGATTAATGGGAGGCGCGATGATGCTACTCTGTGGCGGTCAGGAAGGGCGCTGCAAAACAGGCCCTTACAGTCAACATGCTTGACCCCAGGTAGGTTGCCTCAGAAAGCTCTTCCATGAAGGACCTTATGGTCCTTCCTCTCGATGATGTGGATCTTTCCAAGACAGTTCAGCTCGGATCATCATTATCTGATAGTCAACGTACACTGATGCTCAACTTCCTAAAGTAGCATGGTGATGTCTTCGATTAGTCTCCTCATGATATGTCAGGTATCCCTCCTGAGGTGATGGTCCACAAGCCGAACGTGGAACCAGAGCATAAGCCAGTTAAACAGAAGAGAAGATCCTTTGAGCCTGAGAGGTATGCTGCAATTGCTGATGAGGTCTCTAAACTCGGTGCTGGTTTCATTGAAGAAATTCATTACCCGGATTGGATCACGAACGTGGTGCTCGTGAAGAAGGCTATGGGAAATGGCAGGTCTGTGTGGATTACTCGGATATAAACAAGGCATGCCCCAAGGACAGTTTTCCTCTCCCTAGAATCGACCAATTGGTTGATAGCACAGTTGGGCATGAGCTCCTCACTTTCATGGACGTATACTCCAACTACAATCAGATAGCGATGCACCCTCCGGACAGACAGAAGATGACCTTCTTCATCGACATGGGGCTTTACTATTAGTGGGTCATGCCCTTCGGCCTGAAGAATGCTGGTGCGACATACCATAGGCTGGTAAACTAGATGTTTGCCCGACAGATCGGTCGAACTATGGAGGTCTATGTCGATGACATGCTCGTAAAGAGCATCAGAGCTTCCGATCATATTCAGACCTCGGAGAGACCTTCTCAATCCTACGGAGGTATCGTATGAAGTTGAATCCAGCCAAGTGTGTTTTTGGCATAGGGTTAGGTAAATTCCTTGGTTTTCAAGTCAATTAGAAAGGCATCGAAGAAAATCCTGATAAGATCAAGGCTCTCCTCGATATGAGTGTTCACAAACCCAAGTGTAGGGTCACAATGTAGTAATAATCTTGGTGAGAACGAGGTCAAATCCACAGGGACTAATCTTGTGTATTTTCTGAAAGTAACTGGAAGAAGAACTAGAAAAAGATGAAAATCTAAATCTGGAAATATAGAGAGTAATTGTGAGAGATTTAATGAAAAACTTAAGAAATTCAAAGGTGGGAAACTAGGGTTTCCAAGGATCCACTTGTAGAGACCAGTGAGATCTATGCTTGATTCAAGTTACATGATTGGAATCAGAGTCCCATCCTATCCAATTGGAAGATATCTCAGTAAAATCAGATCTGAACTTCTTTTGACCTAGTTCTCAATAGATGAGAGGTGTGAGAACTGGAAGTGATTCCATCACAAAACCATGCCCAAGAGATAAGGCAAAAAAACAGGATTTACCAATCCCATAACCAATCTGGGAGAATTGTGAAAGTTAGGGATGATTCCATCATCCAACCATGCCCAAGGGACGATGGTGAACAACAGGATTTCCTGATTTCACAATCTCAATACATGAAAAGAACATACTCAAAGCTATCGCAGATCTATTGTGATTCAAATCATTAAAAACTGAAAGTATTCCTTATAATCAAACTAGAATCAAAGAGAGTTGAATATAAACATGAATCAAAGTAATAGAAACATCTCATCACAATACAAGCTTCATGTAACGTCTTTAAAAAAAATTCGTACAAAGGCCCGAGTACCACCTCAGGCAGAAGTCCCTAAGGACCGTATTCTGTAGAAATTAGACGAAAATAGATTAAGTACTAAACTGAATTAATCAGTGGATTAGCTTGAACCACTATCTAAACAAATGGCAAGACCTAAACCCGTCAAAATCACTAACTCAATACTACTTAAAAACTTTGGAGAAATCCTAAAAGCTAGTTGCTCTCAGGAGCACATTGAAACCACGAATCAGACCTAGACTACATGTTGAGAGTTCAATAACCACAAAACTATAGGGTTATGACCGTCTTATTGGGCTTGATAACCATCACGGGAATCGAGCCCAGATAGTATCCAGAAATGCACAACTTGAGCCTAAGCAAAGTGTGTGAGAAACGCAAATATCTTTAGAAAATGAACCAGAACTTAAGTAAATTGGGTCATTCGCTTGTAGGCGAAAATGAAGACTTCAGACCGTTAGTTTTTTACCAAACTTCACCCATGGATCAGGAAAATTTCTCTGCACATATCTGTATATTTGTGGCCCTGATCGAGCGACAACGACCGTTGATTTGACACGGGTCCTCCACGGACGATCCGCTAACCCGATCGTACTGAAATCATAACCCGGCTTAGATCCATGGTCAGGGAACTTACCGTATGTCATAAATGAGAAATGGACCTTCCTAAGGGCCCTGTTTGTCAGAAACAGGCACCCTTTGGCTGTAACCTAAGTATACCATGGCCTAGGGGCCGTTCACACCAGTTCTGGGCCTATATAATGCCCTTAAACCACCCCATCCCATTTCATACGAATTTTTCTAACCCTAGGAGAGAAAAGAGGAGAAAAGAGTGAGGAGAAGAGAGAGAGAGAGATAAGGAGATCGTTGTCGGGATTCACTCCCATTACTCCACTTGTTGTTTCACCTCCCCACCATCGCTATGCGAATCGTTTCAACTACGATTAGGTAAGAAATCCTAACCCTAATCTTGATTGAGGAATCCAAATAGAGTAATCGACGAAATAGCTAACCTATTTCGTGATTTAGGTACTCGTTGTTCTGTATACGGGAGCGTAGGATTCGAACCGAGTTCGAAACGAGCAATCCGATGAAAGGTGCGGACTATAAACGTTTAGGTTATAGTTTTTAAGGCTTTCAATGTTAGCAATGATTTATGTCTAACTTGATTGCTGCCATATGATCTTAGTTACAATGTTTTCAATATACTATACATGTGTGAACTATGTAGAACATAAGGTGCATTCATGTGTTTGTTGAAATGTTTGATTGAATGTGAAATTGTAATTTATGCTTGCCATGATTTCGAGACTAAGGTTAATGTTTGTCATATACTTTATAACCTAATTTATGTAAGGTTTTGCTATAGTTCTTGTCGTAACTAATCTAGTCTATGTATTTAGTAATGTGTAGTTCAAGTGTTTGATAAAATGTCTGAATGAGAAATTGTTGATGAATTGTGTTTAATAAGGGTATTGGGATAGGATTCTCAATTACCTTATCTATATATATAGTTTCCTTTATGTAATCTTAATTTCGATTACGTAATTTATGGATGAAATGTGAACAGTTGGTAACATGTTCAATGCGTTTGATGAAATGTTCAAATGAGGAATAGATTAGAATTGTTTGTCGAATGCCGATATGATTAACACATGTATTTACATGCTACATTTGCATAAGTTTGGACTACAACGTAGTCCAGGCAATCGGTAATAGTTCCCATTTGAATGGTCGGATTAGTCTTACCACATTTGATGCATTTGTTGAATCCGAGTCGTATGATGATTGTCGACAGTGGTTAACCCACGTGAAGTGCTTATGCGCTCCGTGTCGATTAATTCAGCGTGCGCTCGTACCAACCAAACTTGTCTAATAAACCGATTGACTTATTATGTGTTCACCATGTATGGACACCACTGCTTAAATCTAAGATGCCCCTGCCAGTGTAAAAGCCCATTTTAACCGTAGTACCATGATTTTCTAAGACTCATGGGCCGAGCATGATGGTATGGGACACCGTGGTTGAGCTGTCGGCCTATGCTAGGGTGACGAGCCTCCCTATAGTGACCAATGAGCAACCCAAACTCGTGAGCTGAATACAGTGGTATGGGGCATTGTATTCGTGTTGTCGGCTTGCGCTGAGGTGATGAGCCTCCCCGTAGTGGCTTCAACTATAAACTCTCGAACTTACCTATCTGCTACTTTTCATTAGGAGTGATGTCCTTTAACTAGCCTATCGTATGTGATTAACTAGGATTGACAAACCTAGATGGATCTTTCGTTTTGGTAAATGATATAAAGGGAGGTACCTTAGCTTCTCGAATTTACTATATGAATAAGCCTAATTAAGTACTCGGCTAACACGATCATGCACCGCATTGCATGTGCTTTGGCGAGGAAGTGCACTTTAGGGAGTTTGCCATGCACGAATGGTTGATGTAGTCGCTTGAGGGAGCTTTGTGCGAGGTCATGCATCATTACTGCACTCCATTCCTGCATTAACAAGAGTAGCTAAGAAGTGATTGTTGTATTGCTTTATCATTACTACTTGATTGAATTGATAATTTGTTAACCTTTACCTTATAGTACCACTGAGTTTATCACTCATTCCCACTCTAGGACAGTGTTTTAAAACACCAACTAGACTTTGGTTTAGATGCAAGTGATGCCAGAATCTATGCAGCTGATCTGGACTTCGTAGATGAGGAGGAGGAATTCTCCTATGTTCAGCAATCAGGCGGGTATATGTAGACCTCGTGCTGATTCAACGAGATTACATGGACACATGGATTAGTTGGACATGTACATTTTGATATTTTATAAATTTTGAAACAATAAATGTTTATATTCAGCTCGGTATCATACTCATACTCTGAAGGTTTCGACACCCTCACGTACTTATATATATGTGTGTTTTAGTCTTCTGCTTGCTAAATTAAATTGTCTCTGGAGTATGATATGATGTTTTAGTATAATCCCCCTTGTGTTTAATGTACTAACATGGACAACATTTAAACATCATTATCTATGTTGTATAAGTGATGCGTTGGATCTCGGGAGTTGAGCTTTGCTTGACTAGCGAAATTTAGGGCGTTACACTTCACCTCTTAGCCCTAGCTAAGAGGTTTAGTCAACCATAGACATGATTGAACTAAAATCTCTTAAGAAAAGCATAAAAATAATTAAGAAAAAGGAAGAAAAATTCTTGGCGACGGCTTCTCCACACTTTTGCTCCACTCCCCAAACCCTAGATGATGCCTAGGGATGCCCTAGGGACCCCTATTTATAGTTTTAGGCCTTAGACTTTCGCATCGAGTTGAAAATTTTCAGAAACCATTTCAAAATTTTGCACTTTGTGTGCTGGCTGTGTAACCCAGGACTAGATGAGGACAACCCTCGACTGGTTGAGGGTTACCTTCAATTGGTCGAGGGTTTCCTTCGACTGGTCGAAGATGACCAGATTTTAGCGATTTTAGTTGCTGGAGCTCTAGTTAAGTCAGCTCGACTGGTCGAGCTAGAGAGCAAAGTCTAGGACTGGTCGAGCGTACGCAGGACTAGTTGAACTGGAGCTAGGACTGGTCGAGGATCACACAAATTCACTTCGAAACTTCGATTTTCTTCATTCTTGACTTGATTTTCTTGGATATTCAATATGTGCATTCTTCATTCTTGGTCTTGGTGATTCTTGAACATTAAATCCATGCTTTTAATATCCTTTTTAATCCAAGCTCTTGAATTCACCTTGTACTGCAAACATAATTAAAATAGAATATTAAGCATTATCATGTTCATAAAACTAAGGAATAATTGTGGTCCAATATGCAATATTTAACCCTCAACAATGAGCTTGCCTTGGACAGTGAAGGAGATCCAGTGCCTTATTGGAAGGGTCGTTGCGCTCAACTGTTTCATCTTCAGAGCCACTAATAAGTGTGTCTCCTTCTTCCAACAATTGAAGGGTCGCAAGAAGGCAAAGTGGACCCCAGATTGTGAGCAGGCCTTTCAACAGTTGAAGCGATATTTGGGGTCGCCACCACTGCTGTTTAAACCAGGAAGGAAATCCCTTGTTCCTTTACTTAGCAGTTTCTGCGTCAACCGTCAGCTCAATTCTTATCAGAGAGACTGGGGGGCAAACAACATCCTGTTTATTATATCAGCAAGGTCCTGGTTCCAACAGAGATAAGGTATCTAAGTATGGAGAAGCTAGCCTTGAGTCTGGTCATCTCTGCACGGAGGCTACGTCTATACTTCCAAGCACATTCCATCATTGTCATCACAGATTCACCACTTCGACAAGTGCTCCAAAAGCTTGAAGTATCTGGACGCCTGACCAAGTGGGCTGTTAAGATCGGGGAATTTGACATACAGTATCAACCGAGGACTATAAGCAAAGGCCAAGAAGTGGCTAATTTTATATCAAAATTTACCAATCTAAACTGTGGACTCGGAGGACTTAGTTTAGAGGTACCAGCAGACTCAGTGACGAACCCTGCCATTCCCCCAGTTCCTTCAAACCCTGAGGACGCTAGGGCAGAGATAAGGTCTGATAGATGGACCATGTTCATGGATGGGTCGTCCAACCCAAAACGAGGAGCAGGGATTGTCCTGGTCGCACCCAATGTGACCACCATTCAGTCCAAGATTAGGCTCGGCTTCAAGGCTTCAAACAACGAGACATAATATGAAGCACTGTTGGTTGGGCTCAGGTTAATTGTCAACCTAGGAGTTTATCTCATCAATTTCTGGTGCGATTCCTAACTTGTTGTGAACCAGTTGTCAATAGAGTAAGAGGTGAAGGATGTGAGGATGATAGCCTACTTAGGTGAGACACGAAAAATAATTGGAAAATTTAAGGAATGCATCGTGAGTCAAATACCGAGAGCTGAAAACTCCTAAGCCGATGCCCTTGTGAAGCTGGCCTCGGCAACTAAAGGGAACATCCCGATGATTGTCCCTATGGAATTCCTGGATACGCCGAGCATCGATCGAGCTGACCAAGAAACCATCAACCTAGTGCGAACATTCGCAAGTTGGATGGATCCTATAATCAGATACCTCACGAGTAGCGAGGTCCCCTAGGATAAGTTGGAAACTCGACGTCTGAGAGTCAGGGCAGCATAGTACACGATCATAGGTGACACTTTGTACAAAAAAGGGTACTCTCAGTCGTACTTAAGATGTCTACGACCCAATGAAGTAGAATATGTGATCCGAGAGACACATGAAGGAATTTACTGGAATTACTCCGGTAGTCGTGCCTTTGCATAGAAGATAATTTGTCAGGGATACTTCTGGCCAATAATCCCAAAAGATTCTAAGGGTTGTGTCTGAAGATGCAATAACTGCCAGAGATTGCTGCTATCCCAAGGCAACCGGCGGAAGAGCTAACACCCATGAGCGGACCGTGGCCATTTGCTCAATTGGGGATTGACATCATTGGGCCTCTGCCTCAAGCCATGGGACAAACTAAATATGTGATTGTAGCAGTGGATTATTTCACCAAATGGGCAGAGGCTGAGCCTATAGCAAAGATTACTGAGCAGAGGATAAAGGATTTTGTCTGGAAGAACGTCATCTATTGGTTTAGCATCTTGCACACCATTGTATTCGATAATGAGAAACAATTCGACAATGACAGATTTAGGGGCATGTGCCAAAGGCTCGACATCGTCAACGCCTACTCGTCGCCTCGTCATCTTCATTCCAATGGCCAAGTGGAAGTTGTGAATAAAATCATCAAGAATCATCTCAAGACAAAGCTGGAGAAAGCTAAGGGCAATTGGGCTGAGGAACTCCCATTTGTTCTGTGGGGCATACAGAACCACAGCTCGATCAACTACAGCAGAGACCTCGTTCTCCCTCTCATACGGCTCATAGGCCGTTGCCCCGGTCGAGATAGGACTCCCCACTACTCGGGTACAGACCTATCAAGAATATTAGAATACTGAGCAGATTGCGACGAGCCTCGACTTGCTCGAAGAATTGTGAGACACTACCAGGCTATGGGTTGTGGCTCGGCATCAACAGGTCGCCCGTTTCTACAATTCCAGGGTTAAAATGAGGTGATTCCAATGAGGGGATATCATCCTTCGCCACGTGTTCTAGAATACAACAGAACTTGGGGTGGGGTCCCTGGGTCCAAACTGGGAGGGACCCTACCGAGTAGTTGGCTCGTGTAATGACCTGAAAAATTTCGTGCAAAGACCCGAGTACTACCTCAAATTCCTTATAAGTTAAATGAGGGTTAATTAGCACTAAACTCAATTGCACTAATCACTTTAAATTTGATCTGCAAGACTTAAAACCTGTAGAATCGTTAGCGCTATGTTACCCTGAAATCTAGGATTCAACACTAAATCCAGTTGCTCTCGGGAGTACTTGGAAACTTTGTATCAGACCTGGACCACGCGTCGAAAGTCCGATAGCGATGATCTTAAACAATTATGATCACCTTGTTGGGTTTGACCATCACCTCAAAAATCAAGTCCAGATGATGTCCTGAGTCGATTTGCTTGAGTCTGGAGTAAAGAGGGTGAGAAAGGTGAGAAATTAAATATGAATTTATGAAATCTGAGTCGTGTCGCTTGCGCGACGATTTTAAACAATTTGACCGTTGGATTCTGACCCAAATTTACCATCGGATCAGGGAAGATGGCCCAGGCATGTCATAGTGCCGGTGGACCTGATCGAGTTTCGGTGACCATTAAATTGAGATTGGTCTACCACGACTGATCTGTAAATTCGATCGGCACAAAAACTCAGCCTGACCTAGATCCATGGTTAGTGAGCTTAAGTCCGACCGCACGTGGAAAAGGGACCACCAGAAGCGCTCCGTTGGACCGATATAAACCCGATTTGGTTATAACCTAAGTATACCTTGGCCCTGGGGCTATTTTCATCAATTTTAGGCCTATATAAAGACCTTAAAACCCTCACTCTCAATTCCATACGAATTTTCTAACCCTAGCTAAAAGAGAGAGAGGAAAAGAGAGAGAAAGTGAGAGAGAAGTTGGTGAATCATCTTGAGATTCTTCCCTGTTACTCTTCGTCTCTAAACCATCACTTCTGAATCATTATTCCGGCGATTCTAAGTTCATTCTTGGGTAAGTCAATCAAACCCTAGTCTATTTTGGAGCTTAGAATAGTCTAAGTGTTGATGTAGTTCTTTTTATTCATGCATTAGGTTTTCTAGTCGTCGTTGATGAAGACTTATTGCTTGAATCAGATCTGTTGCATTTTTTCTAGTTTAAGGTGCGGACTATATTCGTATAGGTTATGGTTTTCAAGGCTTTCAATATCAGTTAATGATTTATTATTGTTGTGGGTGTAATTTCACATGCCAAATGTAATGTTCATTTTACGTTCCTGATATATATGAGCTATATTGAGATTTGTGTATTCTATGTATATGTAGAAAGTATCGTATACGTATGAAATATGAACATGTGTTTGCCATGATTAATTGTCATGTATTTGTGCTAGTTCTATGTGTGTCAACTCCTTGGCAAAAGGAATTGTCCAAATGTGTGTTATCACCAACATACGTCATGTATGTTGGAATATGTAGTCTAAGTGTTTCTAGAAATGTCTGAATGATCAAGTGTATAATATATTATCCTGTTTACGGACGTTGAGAAGAGATTCTCAACTATCCTATTGGTGTGTATGATTTCCTACATGCAATTTACATTCTTTGTTGTTTAAATTCAAGCACTACTTATGTCTAAATCCATGTTAAGTTGATATTCATCAAATGCTCACATACTGTATGATTAGAATTGTTAATCCATTACTGTTCTAAATTATTAGTATGAATATCTGTTATGATTGAAGATGTTTGGGACTATGAAATAGTCCAGGGAATCAGTAACAAACCTTGAGTTCATGGCCGAGGTTGTTTTCGCCACATAGGACGTGTTTGATGAACCCGAGTCGTATTAAGGTTGACGGCAGTGGTTTGGCCACACGGAGTGTTTGCACACTCTATGTCATTTAACTCAAAGTGCGCTCATGCTAGTCGAGTCCGTCAAGTAACCCGATTGTCCCGGTGGATGTGCACCATGTATGGACACTTTTGTTTGAATTTAGGGTACCATACTTACCAATGCAATCCCGTTAACCATTGTACCTCGATCCGCTAAGACTCATGAGTCGGGCATGGTGGTATGGGATACCGTGGTCGAACTATCGGCCTACGCTGGGGTGACGAACCTCCCCGTAGTGACCAATGACCACACCAGACTCGTGAGCCGATTATGGTGGTATGGGACACTATATTCGTGCTGTCGGCCTATATTGATTGGTGATGAGCCCTTTGTAGTGACCTCGAGCATACCTTGATACTACATTGAGGCGACGAGCCTTAGGGTAGTAACTAAGGTATGATAGGCATGCATTGATTAGTGACGAGCCCTTTACAGCGACCTAAAACCAGATGATCGTATGAGATTGTCTAGGACTGACGACCCTAGAATGGATCATTGTATGGGAGTTGATATGAGGAAGGTACCTTAGCTTCCCAATCCTGATGTATGAAAAGGACTAATAATAACTTGGTAATCATGTTCATGAACTGCATTGCATGTGCGTTGGCGTCATTGGCACTGCGGGAGGTTGTCATGCGTACTGTAAGATGAAGAAGCTGAGGGAGTGCAAGCAAGAGCATGCATCATTTCTATATTCATCCTTGCATTAACAAGAGTAATTAGGACGTGTTTGATTATATTGCCTTATCATTACTACTTGATTGATTTGATAACATGTTAACTTTTACTATATAGTTCCACTGAGTTGATCACTCACTCCCACATTCTGGGATAATTTTTTAACACCAACCAAACTCTTAGATGCAGATGATGATGCGACCCCTGAGGCAGAGCAGGAGTATGAGGATGACGAGGACGCGTTTTCTTTTATGCAGTTCTCAGGCAGGTTCATGTGAGTCGTGTCCTGATATACGGGGATTTTGGGTTTCCTTTTATAATAGATAATTTCATTTTGATACTTGTTTTTTGAAGACAAACACTTATAATTATGACCTGGCAGAGCATACATGTCATAGGGACTTGCACATGTACACATTTATATTTCTTTAAGTCTTCCACTTGTGACTTTCACTTATCCCTGAATTATGTTTGCAGTTTGGCTTAATCTATTCCATGTTTTATGCACTCATACAGACAACATACATCCATCATTACATATGTTGCATAAGTGATGCGTTGAAACTCGAGAGCTGAGTTATGCTCGACCCCCGAAATTCAGGACGTTACAAGTTGGTATCAGAGCATGATTTGGATAAAACCGGACCTGGGTTATGGTCACACATTGCACGCTGACGCCACCTTAGTGTAAGAGGGTGTGAGCTTATTCTAGAATTTGTGTAAGTTTTTCCCGTTGCTCCTATCGGCGAAAGTTGACTGAAAACGATCGCCGAGATCAAGTCCGTGCACACTCCTGATCACACATAGCGACCCCAAATCTCTTCTAGACCATCCATTGACGGGTTTATATGGTGTATCATCCCATCCCAACCATTAAAATGTCTTTAAACTTGAATCTGTATCAGATTCTATTCATAATGGCCCGATAAGTGTCGAATCGGACTAAGGCCCAATCAGGGCAATTCCAGGGGGACCCACATCATTTTGTGGCTTAGGGGCTAGGAGGACCTCGCCCAAATGGCGAGTCATCGCCGGACTGTCCAGAGACCGGCGATGACCTCGTCGATTCGGTGAGCCCTCGCTGCCCAGTGGGTCGACTCGGGCCGACGCTTGTGGGGACTAGTGTGGCCCACTCATCCAGGGTTGCATGATTAAAACCCCTTCTAAACCCTCTTTTCTTCATAAAATACCCTCCCATGCTTTCCTTTTCTTGAAGTTTCTCTCAAAACTCGACAAAAATCCCTCTCCAAACCCTTTTTTCTTTCATTTTCATGCATCCCCATTCTACCCATCTCTCAACCCATCTCCATTGATGTTTTCCCTCTCTTTTCTTTTCATTTGAGTACTCAAATCCTTCCTTTGAGCCTCAAATTCGTGGAAGCCTCACCATTCTTCCCATTTTCCTCTTTTCTCTCATTTTCTATGGCCCTATTTGAGCTTGTTACGGCCATATTTTTCATTTCCTTCATTCTCTCTTTCATGGGGAAGAAGAGAGCTCCTGTTGATGAAGCCGGGCCTAGCCGCCCAACCCGCGCACGGAGGCCGAGAGGTGCCACCGCGAGCATGACCACCACTCGAGAGTTTCAGACAAAGCGGGGCCTCGATCCTCAAGCTCCCGTCGGAAGAACCTTATTGGCGGAGCTATCTCATGGAGTTTATGAAGGCCGTAGGATCCTTTTTGAAGCTCATGTAGATCCACGACTATTTGGTGAATTTCTCTTATTGGAGCGCCTGGAAGGGACCGATTGGTGTCCCCTGTTTGAGGGCGAATACCGCTCCAATGTGGGTACTGTCCGAGCTTTTTATGCCCACATTCGGGAACCTTCACTGGAGCCTTTGTAGTTCAAGATCCCTTACGGAAGAGATCGGGAGGCCATGATCAACGTCGTTTTAATATTCCGACTTCTGAATGTGTCGCTTGGCAAGGTTCATGCAAGTGAGAAGAATCTGAGTAGTGCGCACGAGAGGGATCGCCGCACGCGGTTCCTGTGTGGTCGTCTGGTCGAATGGTAGTTTAACAGAAGCCTTTTAGCAACCAACATGACAGACGACTTCCGCTTGCTTCACCATATGTGCACATTCAATGTTTATCCAAGGTGGAGCAACCGCAGCGAGCGTACGCGCCTGATGGTAGATTTCCTGTATCAGGTGGGGCAAGGAGAGAAGCTACCTGTGCCAACATACATCTTGCGTCAGATTGTCCTTATCGCTCGTCTGAATAGGAGGACCGAATCGCTCCCATTTGGTCGACTCATTTGTAAGCTTGCACATGAGTTTGGCTACAGGCTTGGGGCGGAAAAGCCGGTACCTGTTCGTTACATTAATGAGACGACCCTTAATCAGATGGACATTGGGCCTTGTTGACGACAAGCCTTACTTGAAGAAAGTGAGGATGAGACTAAGAGCGATGAGGAAGAGAGTTATGAAGAAGGTGGAGCTGAGATAGAAGAAGAAGAAGAGCAGGACGAGGAAGAAGTGGAGGCCCAGGACACAAGTGAGAGTTCTTCTCCTGTTGAATGTAGGGTATGCCTCCTAAGGGATTGAACATTTCAGCCAGTCTCTCCTTAGGCGAATCGCTTGTCGGGGTTTCCCCCCTAGGCAATAGCCAGACGAATCCACAGTCGGACCCGTCTCATTTTGGTGCTGGGCCAGACTCTCAGCCAGCTACTGACCCTGCTGCTAGGTCGACTCCTGTGATACCACCCATGGTTACACTAGTCACTCCTTTGGTTCTTGAGCCGAATCGTGCATCTGTGTCTACGCCTTATGCATCTTTGTCTGTTCCGCCTCCTGATAGGCTTGAGCAGATGATGCTGTTGATGCAGCAGCAGCAACAGCAGGTTTTGTCTTCCATGGCTGGCATCTTTGCTCAGTCAATGAGGGTGACTCCACCTGCTTCACCTATGCACCCATCTGGGAACACTAGTGCTAGCGGCACATTTGTGTGATTCCAACGCTTACGACCTCCCACATTTGCGGGTTCTCATAGACTCGAGGAGGCCGAGTACTGGATTGACTGCATCTCTAAGATGCTGAGGCCGTTTCACTGTTCTGAGGCTGAGTAGGTAGAGCTTGCCTCCTTCATGTTTGAGAAGGAGGCCAGTTTATGATGGGACAATGTTCTCCACACAGTTGCGGAGGGTTTGAGTGGATGTGGCAGGCGTTTGAGGCACTCTTTCACGAGAAGTATTTTTCGGTCACTTACCGACACAAGAAGGAGAGTGAGTCCCTTCGCTTCCGTCAGGGAGGGATGTCGGTGACAGAGTATGAGAGCTGGTTTACTGAGCTGGGTCGATATGCTCATTTGCTTCTGGGTGATTAGTCGATGCGGATGTAGCGCTTTTCTAAGGGGTTGAGGCCTGAGATTCGATCGAAGATGTACCGTGCAAGCATATCTTCTTATGCTGAGTTGGTGAGCATATCCCTGCGAGCTGAGCAGGACGGGGACAGGTCGTCTCGTATGCGAGCACCTATGGTTCCCAGACCGCGACCTGACTTTTGGAGTACACCATTTCTCGGCAAGAGGCCGCGGACAGATTCTCCTCCGAGATGTGTTGCGTCGTCGGCTCAGCAGATGCGTTCTGACTTGCGCTGTTCGTACTATGGGAAGATTGGGCATTCGAATCGTAATTGCTTTACATAAATGCAGGACAGTGGATTTACTCCGCCTTAGAGGATCAGCCGTCTGATGCCTCAGGTCATATCAACTCCACCCCTTCGTTCAGCGCCAGCTCACCCATCCTTCTGACCTTTTGTACCTCGCTTCAGGCCACCTCAGTGGCCCATGGTTCCACCACTGAATCGCCTGCAGCAGGCTCGAGTTCACGCGCTTACAGCTGAAGCGCCTGGGGCTGACTTGGCATCGAGATCTTTTGAGGTTACAACTTAAATCCAAGGTATTCCCGTTTCCTTGTTGGTGGATACCGGATCCACTACCTCTATTATATCATATGCGGCAGTTAAGCGCCTGAGTTTGAGCACTGTTACTATGAAGGGAGTGACACTCACTACCACTCCAAGGACCTCCTCTGATATTACCAAGATTTGTATGGGTTGTTTGATTGATCTAGGGAGCAGATCGATTCTTGTTGACCTGTTTGTCGCATCTCTATATCATTACGATGTCATTTTGGGTATGGATTGGCTCACGAAGATACGAGTAGAGATTGATTATGAAGCTAGGTTGGTGACAATCCATGGACCTGAGGGCGAGACATTTACTTTCCCTGTTCAGGTCAGTTATCCTTTTCGTTTTAGTTATTATACTTCTCTGTTAGAGAGTATTGCTGGTTCGGCGCTTGAAAGCATGCCAGTAGTTTGGGATTTTGAAGATGTATTCGAGTCGATTCCTGGATTACCCCCTCGGCACGAGATTGATTTTACTATCGATCTCATGCCTGGTGCGACACCTATTTCCTTGCCCACCTATCGCATGCCTCCGAGTGAAATGAAGGAATTGAGGAAGCAAATAGATGGCTTATTGAATTTGGGCTTTATTCGACCTAGTGTGTCCCCTTGGGGAGCACCTGTTTTGTTTGTCAAAAAGAAGGATGGTTCCTTGCGATTATGTATAGATTATCGCAAGTTAAATCAGGTGACTGTGAAGAACAAGTATCCCTTGCCCAGGATCGATGATCTATTTGATCAGTTGAAGGGGGCACGGTACTTTCGAAGGTTGATCTGTAGTCAGGGTATCATTAGTTGCGTGTCAAGAATGAGGACGTGCAGAAGACCGCATTCAGGACTAGTTTCAGCCATTATGAGTTCCTTGTGATGTCGTTCGGTCTTATGAACGCACCGACCATGTTCATGGATCTGATGAACAGGGTGTTTCAGCCGTTTTTGTTCCGATTCGTCATTGTCTTTATCGATGACATTTTGATATACTCTACGAGTCTGGAAGAGCACGAGGAGCACTTAAGAGCGGTCTTGGATGCTCTCAGGAAGAATCAGCTTTTTGCGCAGTTCAAGAAATGTGATTTCTGGAAAGAAGAAGTCAAGTTCCTAGGACATGTGGTGTCCAAGGAAGGGATAGTTGTCGATTTCGCTAAGGTGGCTGTAGTTCAGGACTGGAAGCAGCCTGGTTCGGTTACTGAGGTGAGAAGCTTTCTGGGTCTAGCAGGTTATTATCGACATTTCATACGAGACTTCTCGAAGATAGTCAGACCGTTGTCTCAGTTGACGCGGAAAGACTTGAAGTTTGCTTGGAATGAGAAGGCGGAAATAGCTTTTCAGGAGCTGAAGGACAAGTTGACGTCCGCCCCCGTGCTAGTATTGCCAGAGTAAGGGGTTAAGTATACGATATATACTGACGCCTCTCGCATTGGTCTGGGTTGTGTCCTTATGCAGAAGGACAGGGTGATTGCATATGCCTCGAGACAGTTGAGGAAACACAAAAAGAATTACCCTACACACGACCTGGAGTTGGCAGCTATCATTCTCACATTAAAGCTCTGGAGACATTACCTCTACGGAGAGGAGTTCGAGCTCTTTTGTGACCACAAGAGCCTTAAGTATATTTTTACGCAGCGTGATTTAAATATGAGGCAACACCGATGGATGGAAACATTGAAGGACTTTAAGTTCGATGTCTCTTACCATCCGGGCAAGGCAAACCTTGTGGCAGACACATTGAGTCGCAAGAAGGCTATAGAGTTTGCGTCTTTGCTAATGATAGCAGAATGGGACATGATGGAGTTTGTGTAAGACTTTGAGTAGAAACTTATGGTGGAAGAGCCGTATGAGGTTATCGCACACATTCGAGTATAGCCCCTCATTGACGAGCAACTCAGGAAGATGATGAGCTATTGGCAAAGATGAGAGAGCGGGTTAGTACAGATGAGGACTCTGAGTGGAGTGTTAGTTCAGATGGGGGCCTACGATATTGTGGCCGGCTATGTGTCCCAGACATTCTTGACTTGAGACGGGAGGTTCTCGAGTCAGCCCATAATTCTAAGCTTGCGATGCATCCTGGTAGTACGAAGATGTATCAAGATATGAGAAGATCTTATTGGTGGGACAGCATGAAGGTTCACATTGCTGAGTTCGTATCTCGTTGTCTCACGTGCCAGCAGGTCAAGGCAGAGCATCGCCGACCTCCTGGACTACTTCAGCCCATGCCCATAACAGAATGGAAGTGGGACTTTATCTCTATGGATTTTATTTTAGGGCTACCGAGAACGAGGAAGGGACATGACTCTATTTGGGTGATCTTCGACCGATTAACGAAGTCAGCTCATTTCTTACCGATCAGAGTCACAAACTCTGCAGACGAGTTGGCTAGGTTGTACATCAAGGAGATTGTACGTCTGCACGGAGTTTCCTTGGAGATTGTGTCTGACAGAGACATGCGATTCACATCTATCTTCTGGACTCGTATCCAGGAAGCGATGGGTGTGAAATTGAAGTTCAGCACCACGTTTCATCCGCAGACAGACGGGCAGACGGAACATGTGAATCAGATTCTGGAAGACATGTTGCGAGCTTGTGTTTTGGAATTTAAGGACAGTTGGGATGACTGTCTCCCTTATGTAGAGTTCGCGTATAACAACAGCTTCTAGGCGAGTATCGGTGTGGCTCCATACGAGGCATTGTATGATCGCCCGTGTAGAGCACTACATTGCAGGGCAGAAGTTGGCGAGCGTAGTTTGATTGGCCTAGAGTTGGTTCAGGCAACTTCAGAGAAAGTTGACATTATTCGACGTCGACTTCTGACAGCCCAGAGTAGGCAAAAGAGTTACGCTGATATGAGGTGGCGACTGCTTGAATTTGAGGTTGGAGACCATGTATTTCTTAAGGTTTCCCCTATGAAGGGAGTCCTGCGGTTCGGTAAGAAGGGGAAGCTCACGCCGAGATTCATTGATCCATTTCAAATACTAGATCGAGTGGGAGCGGTAGCATACTGCCTTACTTTGCCCACACCACTTGTGAGCGTGCATAACGTATTTCATGTTTCTATGCTGAAGAAGTACCTTCCTGATCCTTCACATATTATCAGTTGGGAGCAGGTGCAGTTGAGCGAGGATGCACATATGTACTGCGACCGACGCGTATCCTAGACAGGAAGGAGCAGGTATTGCGTAGCAAGGTCATCCCTCACCGGTTCGGCCAGCCCTTGCCGCCTAGTGAGCCAGGCTACTTGGGAGACTGAAGCTGATGTCAGAAAGAGCTACACTCAGATCCTTGAGGAGTATGAGAAGGTACGAATTTCGGGGACGAAATTTTTCTTTAAGGGAAGTATATTGCAATGACCCGAAAAATTTCATGCAAAGACCCGAGTACTACCTCAAATTTCTTAGAAGTTAAATGAGGGTTAATTAGCGCTAAACTCAATTGCTTGTGAAATTAGCACCAATCACTTTAAATTTGATCTGCAAGACTCAAAACCTGTAGAATCGTTAGCGCTATATTACCCTGAAATCTAGGATTCAACGCTATATCCAGTTGCTCTCGGGAGTACTTGGAAACTTTGTATCAGACCTGAACCGCACGTCGAAAGTCCGATAGTGAGGATCTTAGACAATTATGATAACCTTGTTGGGCTTGACCATCACCTCAAAAATCAAGTCCAAATGATGTCCTGAGTCGATTTGCTTGAGTCCGGAGTAAAGAGGGTGAGAAAGGTGAGAAATTAAATATGAATTTATGAAATCTGAGTCGTGTCGCTTGCGCGATGATTTTAAGCAATCTGACCATTGGATTTTGACCCAAATTTACCCTCGGATCAGGGAAGATGGCCGAGGCATGTCATAGTGCCGGTGGACCTGATCGAGTTTCGGTGACCATTGAATTGAGATTGGTCCACCACGGCTGATCTATAAATTTGATTGGTACAAAAACTCAGCCTGACCTAGATCCATGGTCAGTGAGCTTAAGTCCGACTGCACGTGGAAAAGGGACCACCAGAAGTGCTCCGTTGGACCGATATAAACTCAATTTAGTTATAACCTAAGTATACCTTGGCCCTGGGGCTATTTTCATCAATTTTAGGCCTATATAAAGACCTTAAAACCCTCACTCTCAATTCCATACGAATTTTCTAACCCTAGCTAAAAGAGAGAGAGGAAAAGAGAGAGAAAGTGAGAGAGAAGTTGGTGAATCATCTTGAGATTCTTCCCTGTTAGTCTGCGTCTCTAAACCATCACTTCTGAATCGTTATTCCGGCAATTCTAAGTTCATTCTTAGGTAAGCCAACCAAACCCTAGTCTGTTTTGGAGCTTAGAATAGTCTAAGTGTTGATGTAGTTCTTTTTATTCATCCCTTAGGTTTTCTAGTCGCCGTTGACGAAGACTTATTGTCCGAATCAGATCTGTTGCGTTTTTTCTGGTTTAAGGTGCAGACTATATTCGTATAGGTTATGGTTTTCAAGGCTTTTAATGTCGGTTAATGATTTATTATTGTTGTGGGTGTAATTTCATTTGTCAAATGCGATGTTCATTTTACATTCCTGATACATATGA
This sequence comes from Magnolia sinica, assembly GCF_029962835.1. NCBI lineage: Eukaryota > Viridiplantae > Streptophyta > Magnoliopsida > Magnoliales > Magnoliaceae > Magnolia > Magnolia sinica. The sequence goes on along the minus strand of NC_080574.1, from coordinate 97,631,140 downwards.
GCTATATTGAGATTTATGTATTCTATGTATATGTAGAAAGTATCGTATACATATGAAATACGAACATGTGTTTGCCATGATTAATTGTCGTGTATTTGTGCTAGTTGTATGTGTGTCAACTCTTTGGCAAAAGGAATTGTCCAAATGTGTGTTATCACCAACATACGTCATGTATGTTGGAATATGTAGTCTAAGTGTTTGTAGAAATGTCTGAATGATCAAATGTGTAATATATTATCCTGTTTACGAACGTTGAGAAGAGATTCTCAACTATCCTATTGGTGTGTATGATTTCCTACATGCAATTTACATTCTTTGTTATTTAAATTCAAGCACTACTTATGTCTAAATCCATGTTAAGTTAATTTCATCAAATGCTCACATACTGTATGCTTAGAATTGTTAATCCATTACTGTTCTAAATTATTAGTATGAATATCTGTTATGATTGAAGATGTTTGGGACTATGAAATAGTCCAGGGAATCGGTAACAAACCTTGAGTTCGTGGCCGGGGTTATTTTCGCCACGTAGGACGTGTTTGACGAACCCGAGTCGTATTAAGGTTGACGGCAGTGGTTTGACCACATGGAGTGTTTGCGCACTCTATGTCGTTTAACTCAACGTATGCTCGTGCTAGTCGAGTCCGTCAAGTAACCCGATTGTCTCGGTTGATGTGCACCATGTATAGACGCTTTTGTTTGAATCTAGGGTACCAAACTTACCAATGCAATCCCATTGACCATTGTACCTTAATCCGCTAAGACTCATGAGCTGGGCATGGTTGCATGGGACACCGTGGTCGAACTGTCGGCCTACGCTGGGGTGACGAACCTCCCCGTAGTGACCAGTGAGCACACCAGACTTGTGAGTCGATTATGGTGATATGGGACACTATATTCGTGCTGTCGGCCTACATTGATTGGTGACAAGCCCTTTGTAGTGACCTTGAGCATACCTTGATACTACATTGAGGCGACGAGCCTTAGGGTAGTAACTAAGGTATGATAAGCATGCATTGATTAGTGACAAGCGCTTTACAGCGACCTAGAACCATATGATTGTATGAGATTGTCTAGGACTGATGACCCTAGAATGGATCACTGTATGGGAGTGGATATGAGGAAGGTACCTTAGCTTCCCAATCCTGCTGTATGAAAAGGACTAATAATAACTTGGTAATCATGTTCATGCACCGCATTGCATGTACGTTGGCGTCGTTGGCACTGCGGGAGGTTGTCATGCGTACAGTAAGATGAAGACGCTGTGGGAGTGTAGGCGAGAGTATGCATCATTTCTACATACATCCTTGCATTAACAAGAGTAATTAGGATGTGTTTGATTGTATTGCCTTATCATTACTGCTTGATTGATTTGATAACATGTTAACTTTTACTGTATAGTTCCACTGAGTTGATCACTCACTCCCACATTCTAGGATGATTTTTTAACACCAACCAGACTCTATCTTAGATGCAGATGATGATGTGACCCCTGAGGCAGAGCAGGAGTATGAGGATGATGAGGACGCGTTTTCTTTTATGCAGTTCTCAGGTGGGTTCATGTGAGCCGTGTCCTGATCTACGGGGATTCTGGGTTTCCTTTTGTAATAGATAATTTCATTTTGATACTTGTTTTTTGAAGACAAACACTTGTAATTATGATCTGGCAGAGCATACATATCACAGGGACTTGCACATGTACACATATATATTTCTTTAAGTCTTCCGCTTGCGACTTTCACTTATCCCTGAATTATGTTTACAGTTTGGCTTAATCTATTCCATGTTTTATGCACTCATACAGACAACATGCATCCATCATTACATATGTTGCATAAGTGATGCGTTGAGACTCGGGAGCTGAGTTATGCTCGACCCCCAAATTTCAGGGCGTTACAGCTCGGCTAAGTCAGGATCCTATCGCCTGAAGGATTTGGAAGGACAACCATTGCTGCACCCCTGGAATGCCAAGCATTTGAAAATCTACTCTCCATAAAGGGGAGTATTGTAAGGGTCGGGACCGCTTGTTATCACTACATTTTGAATAAAGGATGCTTTTCTACATGAAATTTGTCTACATGGGTATTCCCCTGCAGGAGAAGATCCCGATGATGACGATTGCAAGCCAATCACCTAAAAGATGTTCACCTCGTCACTTAAGCACGCTATGAGGGATCATTTCTTACATGCAGAAATGAAATCCTTCGGCGAGCTGACCCTTATAGAAGAGGTCGGCTCGTCATTTGACTTCCGACAAACCCCACAAACATAATCAACAATTAACGAACAACATTATCAACCATAAAGTAAATTAAAAGTATAAAGCGCAATGGCGCCATAGTGTTTAAATACAAAAAGAAAAAAAATCATTCTGTTTGAGGAGGAGAATCGGCCATAGAGTTAGGAGGTTGAACGACGGGAGCGGCTTCGAGCTCGGCCGCAGTAAGAGTGTCTTCAGCCACAGCGATAGCAGGATCATCTTCAGCCTCCTCAGTAGCTAGAGCATCGAGGTTGAGGTCCGGATGGAGTTCTCTAACATCACCCAAATAGGCATTGTAGGCGGCGTTATAGGCATAGTAGTAGACCCTATCTAGATCGGCGGACCTCTTCACCGAAGACTTAAACTCCTCAACGGCCACAACAACTCGTGAAGCAACTAAGGCTTCAAGCTTGGCACGTTGCTTAGCCAGCTCTTTGGCAATGTCATGTCTGGCCTGCCTGAGTTCAACTGCCAATCACGTGTTGTACTCCTCCACTCATTCAAGGAGAGCCTTTGAGCTCATCAATTCTGACTCAGCCAAATCTAAGCGAGACTGAAGCTCATCGACCTCCCCTTAGAGCATCACCTTCTTCAGCTAAACTTCACCTACTAGGCCTTTCAACTTCTCCCACTCCTCGGCCGAGGCCTTTAGGAGCCCTTCAAGTTCCGGCTTCTTCGTCTTGATCTTGGTCATCACCTTTAGTCTCTCCCGAATTAAAAGAAACATCAGTAATGCCTAAAAAATAATGGGTTAGAAAATAGAAAACGTCAATAACAGCCAGCAAGTCACGTTGAAAGCTTACTGTATAGCAAACCGAGGTATAGTCATTGACGAACGACTCGGGAAGGCAGGTGAGAGTATTGGTAATCAACATCTCAGGCGCATGCTTTGCTACCCAGTCAGCCAGGAGAGACATATGATAGTCGGGTGAAAATATCTTCGATCTTGAGGAAGGAACCAGATCAACGGTTCTCCCGACGCCGCTAGAAGCTGAGGCTTGAGGCTCAGCCTCGGGTGCGGTAGCACCTCCGACTAAAACATTTGTTCTGCCGGCGAAGAAGTCTGCTTCAACGGTTGTGAGGATGATGCCCACAGGCTCATCTAAGATGTCCCTATCATGAGAGAGACTCACAGCGGCAGTCTCTCTGACCACCTCCCTCTAAATCCCAGGTGGGAGGTGTGGGGCAGTTGGGGGAGCCATGGAGGCTGGAGTGGGAACTGTGGCAGGTTCAACCATGACAGGTTCAACTGAGGGAAGGGTAGTTTTCTTTTTCCTCACCGTGATCTTCACGCAGGGCTCTGTAGCCATCATCACACTAAGAGGGAGACATGACATCGGCGCCCTCTTCCTCTTAGAACCTAAGGCCTGGGCCATACCTGACCAAAGAGGTTCGGTTCAAAAGCGCGACTACAAAGACAACGAAAATTGCATGAAGGGTTACAAAACTTACCCAAGGTGATGGAGAAAGGCTTGAATCTATAAAATCCAGATTGAAGAAGGTTGTCTAGACTGATGATGTTGTGCCAGACGCGTTGCTCCTCTTTAAGCACCCGGGCCATGACAACTTGGGCTTAGATAAAAGGAGTTAGTTCAGGGGGACCTTTTGGATAATCTACCAGCAGAAGACAGAGATCAAAACAGAAGAAAATTAGAAACCTAAAACATAGCGTGAATCTTAAAAGATTTAACCTAGGTTAGAAAACTTAATGGGCACTCTGACTTGCAGATTGTCGGGCTCGGATGCAAGCGCTTTCCACTAACTCGATGCCCAGAACCATTTCTCCGTCCAATCCTTATTGGAGGAAGGGAGCTCGGTGATGAGGCCTAGGGTACATTGGCTCCTCGCTGAAAAATAATACCGCTACGACTCTAACGAGTCATGCTTAGCTTGGTACATAGACAGAAATTCATCCAGCGTCAAATCCTAGTTCTTGAGTTGACACCAGATGATGTACGAAGAGATCAAGGTTTGCCAAGCATTGGAAACGAGCTGACTCAGTGCCAGTTTTAGACATGTGGTCATCACACACACGAAAGGATGAATTGAAAACTGAAGCTCACACTAGAGGGCGTAGATAAAGATATCGACATCTTCATCGGTCGGATCTCTAGGAGCATTAAGGGGGGAAGGGGCTCTGATGTGCATCGAATCAGGGATCTGGTAGTTTGCACGAATTTGAGCCATCTGGGATTCGATCAAGACCGAGACCCCGAGAACGACCACCTCAGGTCGGCCTCCTGAAAGCCCGGCCATAGCCCTTCTAGCTGGATCTCGAGATATTCTCTTCTATCCTTTGACGCGACCCTTTGTTTTTTGGCCCGTAGTCTTCTTGCTGGAGGTCGGAGGGGTATCGTCTCAAAGGGACCTTCCGAGTCCCCGTGCTCAGAGTCTATATTTTTTGGCTCTGACTCATCTCTGACTGATCAGACTACTTGAACTTCGTCTGAATCATTCGACATATCTAAAGGAAATTGAGGAAGGGTTGAGAGGGACTCAGAAGAATTCACTCTCTGGAGGATGGCTTGTTATTGAGAGTTAAATATTGTATATTGGACCCCATTTATTACTTGGTTTTATGAACATGATAACACTTAATGTTCTATTTTAATCATATTTATGTTGCAAGGTGAATTCAAGAGCTTGGATTGAAAAGGATATTAAAAGCATGGATTTAACGCTCAAAGAATCACCAAAGCCAATGGACGGATCAACTATTAATAATTTGGGCCCACCGAAGCCTTAGATATAACCCAATATGAGACCTAACCCCTCAAGACAGAAAAAACAAATGAGCGATGGAGATTTCTCGCAGGCATCACAAGTGGACCCCACTTGCAGTGCACGTACACTAGCAACCATGGCCTAGCTGTGCACGAGACATGGAGACTAGTCAAACGCCGTTTAACCCAATTCCTATTTAAATTAGGAGAGGATTCTCTCTCTGTTTCGCGCTCGCACACAACAAACGGATAATGTCCGTTTGATGGACGTTGTGGGCCCACCTGGATCATTCACACATTCGATCCGGACTATCCATTATAATCCCACAAGTCGTCTGATCTAGGCCTAGGAGAGGAATTTGTGAAAGGACAACAAGATGATTTTCAGTCCTTCAAACAGAAGATAGACAGTGCCAGGAAAGGTTTTGCAGGCCACCATAGATCCGATGCAAACCACACTCTCTGGGGCCAGGATTCTAAGGGAAACCCAATGAACAGAATGAATTTCCCCGCCTGCACTGATTATGGGCCCACCAGTCATCACAGATCCACGATTGTTCGCAGGGGGTGAGAACATGAATCACGGATGCCGCTTGGGCCACTGCAGATCACTGGATGATCAAGGCGTGGATCGGGGCCATGATCCAGACCATCCAGATGTTAGGAGCAGGGATACCGACCGTATCCATGCTGGCAGAATTGATTGGAAGGGACACAGTGGGCTGCATATAGCGTCCGATCATCCTTGCATAAAAACAAGGTGTGAAGAAAGGCCGTCCGACTCCCTTTTGGAATTCACCTTGCGCAAGAACTCTCTGGAAGATCTTCTCCCTATAAATAAACTACAGAACTGAACAGAAAAAAGGATGCTTGGAAATAGGAGGAAAGAAAGAGAGAAGAGGAGGACAGTTTGGAGAAGCCATCGCCTAAAGTTTCTTCTTCCCTTTACTTAGTTATTTTATGCTTTTCTTAAGAAATTCTAGTTCATTCATGTCTATGGTAGGCTAAACCTCTTAGCTAAGGCTAAGAGGTGAAGCTTGTAGCAAGATGGGATGTTTTCTATTGCTTTGATTCGTGTTTATATTAAACCCTCTTTGATTTTAGTTTGATTGTAAGGAATACTTATAGTTTTTAATGGTTTGTTGTGACTTTAATTACAATGGATTTGCGATAGCTTTGAGTATGTTCTTTTCATTATTGAGATTATAAATTTAGGAAATCTTGTTGTTCACCATCGTCCCTTAGATATGGTTGGATGATGGAATCCTCCCTAACTCTCATAATTCTCCCAGATTGGTTGTGGATTGGTAAATTTTGTTGTTTACTTTGTCTCATGGGCATGGTTTTGTAATGAAATCACTTCTAGTTCTCATACCTCTCAACTATTGAGAACTAGATCAAAGGAAGTTCATATTTAATTTTTAATGAGTTATCTTTCAATTGACAAGATGAGACTCTGATTCCAGTTGTGTTTGTGAATTAAGCATAAGATCTCCCTGATCTCTACAAGTGGATCCCTGGAAACCCTAGTTTCCCACTTTTGAATTTCACAAGTTTTTCACAATTATTCTCTCGCTTATTCTAGAATTAAGTTTTCATCTTCTTCTAGTTCTAGTTGTAGTTGCTCTCAAAAAATACACATGATTAGTCCCTGTGGATTCGACCTTGGTCTCACTGAGATTATTACTACATCGCGACCCTACACTTAAGGTTGTGAACAAGTTTTTGGCACCATTGCCAGGGACTAATGGTTGTGTTTTTCTATGATTAGCTAGTTTTGGGATTAGTTTAAGATTAGGTTTTTATATTTTTTAATTTTAGGATTAGGTTTTTCTGTTTGATTTTAAAAACTAACCTAACTTTCCTATTTTGTAGGATCCTGATATAGACTTTCTAAATTGGTAATCTCTTTCTAAATTTTTATTTTTTGTTTCTAATATAAATTAGGGTTTGTTTTCTATTTTTATAAACTTTCTAATTCTAGGATTCATTTTGTTTTTAGAAACTAACTTACTTTCTAATTTTAGATTTAGAAACTTGTTATTTTTTATTTTTTTTAACTAACTAATTTTATTTTGTTTTGCAGGATTTTAATTAGGAACTTCTAACTTCGTAACTTCTTTCTAATTCCCTTTCTCTTTCTATTTTTATATTTCTATTTCCTTTCTCTCTTTTATGTTTAGGTTAAAATCTGAATTTGAGGGCTAAAAGTGTTTCATGCCCAAGTGGGTCCGTGATAACACTCGACGTCTTTTGAGTGAAGGAGGATTGGTTGAGGGGTTATCTATCCATTGCAGGATTAGACACCACTTGAGATTCTCAGAGTTCATTAAAGTGATGTCTGCAAATCAACCGGTAAATCAACAACTTTAACCTAGGGCTGAGGAAGTCCAGGATGAAAATGAGGTGCATCAAACACCCCCGCCTCGTACTTTATGAGATTATTTACAACCGGCAGGGGTGAGTACACCCTCATGCATGGTTTTCCAGAAAATACATGACACATGAATATCAACCCAGGGGTAATCCAACTCCTTCCAAAATTCCATGGGCTTTAATCTGCAAAATTCGTATCTACACCTGAAAGAGTTTGATGAGATTATAGCCACTCTATACTTTCCAAACGTGTCCGATACACGGTCAGGCTGAAACTCTTTCCTTTTTCTTTGAAAGAGAAGGCTAAGACGTGGTTGCATTCACTATGTCCTCGATCTATTGGTAGATGGAATAACATGACAATGGAGTTTATAAAGAAAAATTTCCCATATTATATGATGAACACCCTTAGAAAGTCGATCTTGAACTTCGCCCAAAAGGAAGATGAAAAATTCTTCCAATGTTGGGAGCAGTTCAAGGATCTTGTTAGTTCATGCCCACAACACAGTTTTGAAATGTAGCGCATCACAAACTTTTTCTATGATGGACTGACATTTCCAATGTGCCAATTAGTCAAGACAATGTGTAATGGGGAATTTATGAATAAAAGTGTCGATGATGCATGGGACTACTTTGGTAAGCTTGCTGAAAGCACATAATCATGGGACGTTTCCCAAAATCAAATACCATGTCTAGGCCAACTCAATCCAAAGGAGGGGAAGAATGTATCTCCTGAAAGAGGACGATGATATCAATGCTAAAGTGGCTAATCTCACCAGAAAACTCGAGGCCATGGAATTAAAGAATGATAAGGCTAAGGAAACTGTTGGTGGTATTTGTGCTTGCAACATTCACACAATTGAAAATTATCCAATAATACATGCCTTTCAAGAGGTGCTGAATGAGCAATCCAATGTCGTGAATAATTACCAAAGACCTTTCAATGAACCTACCTCCAGTACATACAATCCCAGTTGGAAAAATCATCCAAACTTCAGTTGGAGGAATGGACAAATTGCTACCCCTCAAGGTTTCTTCAACCAAATTCCAAATCAAGAGAAACCTCAAGAGGATCCAGTTCTAAAACATCTTCAAAAGCAATAGCATTTCAATTAGGGGATGCTACAAGCCTTTCAAGACCTTACAAAAGCCATACAAGGGCTTGACACAAGGAATACGAGTGAGAATAAGGGGAGCCTTCCAGCTCAACCTCTTACCAATCCAAAACCACAATATGAAGTTAGCGACCCGAGCTCTTCAAACCAAATGGAGCAAGCTAAATATATCACCACTCTTAAGAGTGGGAAGACCATTGACAAGACCATTCCGATTAGGGCTGAAAAGCTTAAGGACCCGGAAGAGGATAACAATGACAGACCTAACATTGCTCCAAAAGAATTAGAACTGGAACTTCAAGGTAAGCCAATTGCCCCATTCCCCCAACGGTTGGTTGCACCAAAACCTCTCTCTAACTCTCAAGACATTCTAGAGGTGTTGAAATAAGTGAAGGTCAATATTCCTCTACTGGATGCAGTTAAACACATACCTTCATATGCCAAATTTCTGAAAGACTTGTGTACAACTAAAACACGGCAAAATATTCAAAAGAAAATCTTTTTAATTGAGAAAGTGAGTGCCATCCTAAAGTAAGATGTGCCATAGAAATTCAAAGATCCCGGTAGCCCAACCATACCTTGTATAATCGGGAACTACCGAATTAAGCACGTACTTTTTGACTTAGGAGCAAGCATAAATTTGATTCCTTACTCGGTCTACAAACAATTAAGTTTGGGTGAATTAAAACCCAACCTAACCACATTACAACTTGTTGATTGCTCAGTTTGTGTACCGAGAGGGATAATAGAGGATGTGTTGGTCTAGGTTGACAAATTCTACTACCTGGTTTATTTTATCATCCTGGATACGGAACCCATCAGTAACATGAGCACTCAAATTCTCGTCATTCTTGGTCGCTCATTCCTTGCCACTTCAAACGTAATCACTAATTACAAGAATTGAGTCATGAGTATGTCTTTCAGGAATATGACATCGGAGTTGAATATCTTTTTCAATACAAGCAAATGGTTAGAGGATGATGACGATTTCCATGACATTAACATGGTTGACTCTTTCGTGGAAGATAGAACACTTTTGACCTTATCCTCTGACCCTCTAGAGAAGTTCTTAGCCCACTCTCATGATTTAGATGATGATATAATTAGGGAGACAGGTGTCATGCTTGATACCGTGCTGGTACTTGAAGTTAACTGGTGGAGGCCACAATTTGAAGAATCGCCCTAAACCGATATAGTGCCTCTATCGTCTAGCCTCAAGGCGCCGAAGCTTGACCTAAAATCATTACCCTCATATTTGAAATATGTCTATTTAGGACAATATGAGACATACCTGGTGGTGATTTCATCCCACCTTGAGCAAGAACAAGAGAATATGCTCATATCTACTCTCATTGAGCATAAAGGAGCCCTTGGATGGGCGATTGCGAACCTCGAAGGAATTGACCCTTTGGTTTGTACTCACCACATTTATCTTGAGGATAATGCGAAGACCTCTCGACAACCACAACGTAGACTAAATCTAAACATGATGGAAGTGGTTAAGGCTGAGGTTCTTAGGCTATTGGATGTGGGTATCATATACCCTATATCCGATAGTCAATGGGTGAGTCCAATTCAGGTAGTTCCTAAGAAGGTCGGAATCACCATCGTAGCCAATGTCAACAATGAACTCATGCTAACTAGAGTTACTGCTAGTTGAAGAATGTGCATTGAGTACAAGTAGTTGAATATCGTCACGAGGAAGGACCACTTCCCTTTGCCCTTCATTGATCAAATCTTGGAAAGGCTAGTTGGTTGCTCGTACTATTGTTTTTGCTTGACGGGTATTCGGGTTACAACCAGATAGAGATAGCTCATGAAGATCAAGAAAAGACCACATTCACATGTCCTTTTGGTACCTTTTCTTACCGAAGGATGCCATTCGGACTATGTAATGCCCCCGCCACTTTTCAGCGATACATAATGAGTATTTTTTCTGACATGGTGGGGCAATATTTAGAGGTCTTCATGGACAACTTCTCTATCTTTAGTCCATCTTTCAGCGATTGCTTAGAGAATCTTAAATGTGTGCTGAAAAGATGTAAAGAAAAGAATTTGGTACTCAATTGGGAGAAGTGTCATTTCATGGTTCGTAAGGAAATTGTTCTTGGACACATCATCTTGTCCAAGGGAATCGAGGTAGATAAAGAGAAAATTAATCTTATCTCTACCCTACCTCCACCCAAGAACATATGAGACGTTCAATCTTTCTTAGGACATGCTAATTTTTACAGGAGATTCATAAAGGACTTTAGTCATCTCTCTCGTCTTTTATGTAATCTACTTCAAAAGGATGCACCATACGAGTGGACCGAGCAATGCCAAGAAGCTTTTACTAAGCTTAAGGGCATGTTAACCACTGCACCTATCATGCAACCACCCAATTGGAGCCTTCCTTTTGAACTTATATGCGACATGTCTGACTATGCTCTTGGGGCAGTTTTAGGTTAGAGAAAAGAAAAGAAGCCCTACGTTATTCATTACACAAGTAGAACTCTAAATCCTGCCCAAGTGAACAACTCAATGATGGAAAAGGAACTCTTAGCAGTACTGTTCACTTTGGATAAATTTAGGTCCTACTTGATCAGATCCAAGATCTTCATTTACACAAATCATGCGGCACTCAAGTATCTTCTTTTTCAAAATGATGCTAAGCCCTGCCTAATTAGATGGATCCTCCTACTCCAAGAATTTAATTTGGAAATAAAAGATAAAAAGGAGTAGAGAACGTAGTGGTTGACCATCTTTCTCATCCTGATGCCCCTAATTCCCTTAAAATGACACATATCAATGACATGTTCCCTGATGAACAACTATTCAAAGTCTCCTATTTACCTTGGTTTGCTGATATTGCTAATTATCTTGCCACAAGTTTCATGCCAACACATTGGACTGCGCTAGATAAGAAGAAAATTTTCACTAAGGTGCGCAAATTCTTCTGGGATGATCCTTATTTGTTTAAACATTGCCTAGACCAAATCTTAAGGAGACATGTGCTAGCCAGTGAACAACAAAGTGTCATCTCCTTTTGTCACTCACAGGCTTTTGGTGGTCATTTTTCTAGCAAAAAGACTGTAAGTGCTATAGTTTCTATCCCTATGTGTTGTCAAATTTGTAGTGCCAAAATCACTATTATACTCTGTTATATATAACTTGCATAAGTGAAGCTCTCTCAAGGATCAACATACAGAACAAGCTAAGCTCACATCAAGCAAAGCTCTCAAGTACAAAACTCAAGATCTTGAATGCAAGAGCTGCTCACAAAACAAGACTCAAGCCGAAAAGAAAGTACAAGGCAAGACTCAAGTTGAGACTCAAGCTGAACTCAAGACTCAAGTTGAAAGTCAAGCTGAAATCAAGACTCAAGCTGAAACTCAAGCCACTTTCAAGATTGAGCTACTTCAAGGTCTAATCTTCATCAAGACTTCAAGGCTCATTCTTCATGGTCTCTTGTTTCAATGTCCATACTTCATGATTGAGGTTTGTTTGACCATAGGATGACCTTAGAAGTAGGTCATTTCGGATACATAAACCGAATGTTATTTTACATGTGATTGGTCTGTTCTTCGACTAGTCCTAGGGCTTCTTCGACTAGTCCTAGACTTGCTTCGACCGCAGCCTAAGAAAATCCTCGACTAATCGTAAGTTTGTTACATATTACGGATAAAATCTTTTAGCCTTCGACTAGTCCAGAATGCATTCGACCGATCGTAGGCAGTGTCGGCGATCTTCGACCTCGTAGAATCTATGACTCGAAGTCCGGCGAACTTTGCGGGACCTACGACGCCGAAGGAAACCTACGACGATGCGTAGGTGACCTACGACGATCGTAGGAGATCTACGACGATCGTAGAATGGTCAAAGCAAATCCCACCGGATTTTTCAAATATCTGTTAGAGCTTCGACTAGTCGTAGAGCACTCTAGACAAGTCGAAGACCTGATCTTCTCACCTATAAATAGAGCACGAATCTCAAAAGAAATCATCGATTTAATTATAGTATTCAAGTCAATCTTCGTCGAACTTCGAGAGATAATTTTGTGCTCCATTTAAGCTAAGTGTGCTTATTTAATATCTTCTTTCCTTAGCTTTATTTTAATTGATTTTGTTTCGGTTATTCCAATCTGATTTGAAAAGAGGAATTGTTATTCCCTTTCTTTGGAATCAAAATCAATTAAGGCAAGCCCTATTTGGTTTAATTTAAAATCTATTAGAACTAGAACCATTGTAATCAAGTCTTGGACATTGAACTTGGACATTCAATCATCTACTTTGATTTGGTTCTACCGGTGCTACAACGAAGAAGATATTCGGGTATTTTATATATTGTAAATTCCTTTCTATTATTTTGGTTTCTTTCAAGATTTGCGGAAAAATCTTGTTATATTGGTTATCCGAGGAAAGCCAGGAAAACTCGAAGTGGGGTTTTTAATTGTGTAAGCCCACATACAAAGACACAATTGTAAGGGTTTTGGGTGAACATGGGAAAACCTATCTTTAGTGAATGCTAATATCCCTGTGTGAGGATATTAGGAGTGGAGTAGCTTTTTGTGTGGCTGTTGTTTAACAGTTGGTGAACACACAGGCGAACCACTATAAATCCTTTGTGTTGTGGTTGTTTATTTTATTCTTTTAAATCTTTTTATACTTTTTGTGTGATGTATGTATGGTTGTGAATGTTGTAATTATTTCAATCTTTGTTAGAATGTTGTAATAGCTTAGAATATACTTTCTGCTATTCCTTTATAAGCTTGTTTTCTAATTCATTTTGAAAGTTGTTCCAGAAGGTTGCCTGCCATTTTTATGGTGTATGGCTGTCCCTAGAACAATACATCTTTAATTACAAGTTATTTCAATTCAGTTCATATTTGTTTTTGTATTCCTCTTCGATTTGAGACTTGATACAAAGACCTTTCTAGAAATAAGGTTGTCCTACCATAAACTCTGTTTTTGGTGTAAGGTTGTCCTTAGAATAACGTTTGTATCAACCTCTCAAGATCTGAATTTTGAGGTTGTTTTTCTTTCTTGCATTATTATTTAATTTGGCTATCATTTTCTTTATTATTCCGCTGTTATAAGTTTTTATTTGGCATTGTCCTATTCACCCCCTCTAGGACATATAGCTTGGCCTTTTCAAGTGGTATCGAGCCTAATAGCTCCTTTTTAATTCTTGGATTTAATTCTGAGCTAACGATTTAAGCTATTAAGATGTCAAATTTTGATAGCCTTTCATCACTAGGCCTCCACCCTTTGATGGCTCCAACTATGCTTATTGGAAAGCCGGAATGTGGATCTTCCTCAAATCAATGGATGAAAATGTGTGGCAAGCCACGGTGAATGAATGGAATCCTCCTATCATGGAAGTTCTTGGGGTTGATGGTTCAAAGTCTATGAAAACCACACCATATTACCAATGGACCACCCTTCAGAAAAGTGAGAGTAGTGCAAATGCTAAAGCACTAAATGCAATGACTTGCGCACTATCACCGGATGAGTTCAAAAGAATCATCTCTTGTGATACCGCAAAGCAAGCTTGGGATATATTAGAAATGACACACGAGGGTACTACAATTGTCAAAAATCTAAAGTCCAACTCCTCACAACCAGATTTGAAGAAATTCATATGGAGGAAAATGAGATGTTTATGGACTTTTACACTAGATTGAATGACATTGTAAACTCAATGTGGGGTCTTGGCGATAAAATCCCGGAAAGTAAAGTATGTGCAAAAATATTACGCTCACTTCCTGAACGGTTCAATTCTAAAGTAACCGCAATCCAAGAACTTCGTGATACGGATAATATGAGGGTTGAAGAACTAGTTGGTTCTCTACAAACCTACGAGTTAAACTTTAAAGCTCCTAAAGGTAAATCTATCGCTCTAAAATCTTCTAAATGTAGTTCAGAAGAAAATTTCTGATTCAGAAGATGACATGGCTCTTTTAGCTAAAAATTTTACAAAATTTTCAAAAGCAAGAAAAGAGTTGATTTTCAAAAATCAAATGACAAAAAGAAGTTTAGACCCAAATCTCGAAAATTTTTGAAAGATAGTCAATGTTACAACTGTTTAGAATATGGGCACTTAGCAAATAGATGTCCTAAAAGGGACAAACCCAAGAAGAAGGGTATGTTGGCTACATGGGATGAATCATTCGATTTTGAAGGTTCTTCTAAATTAGAAGTTCTGAAACTGAGTCGGGCAATGAGGTCAAAGCTCTTATGACTCTAGCCAAATTCACATTTTCGGATAATGACTCTACAAGTGAAGAAAATCTGAATAGTGATTATGAAAATGAAGATGATCTTCAAAATGCTTACAATGCCCTATATAAGGAAAGTTGTAAAATTGTCAAACTTAAACTTCAAAAAGAAAAGTTTTCTAAACTCAAAAATTATTTTGAATCGCTTGTCTTAGAAAAATCACAAATTTCAGATAATTTTGAAAAATCAAAATACGATTTGGAATTTAAAAACTCTCAAATTGTTGATTTAAAATCTGAAATTGAGAAACTTAAAACTGAAGTTTCCTCTCTTATGAGTTTAAAGGACACATGGAAATATGCCCAAGGTGATCCAAAGTTAGAAAAATTGTTATCCGGATCAAGAAAATGTGGCGATCGATCCGGGTTGGGCTATGATAAAAATCAACCTCCTAAACAAAAGTATACTCCTCCTATGTTTGTTAAAGGAGAGTCCTCAAACTCAAAAGGGAAAAGTACTTATCAAGATTTTTCTAAAAATTCAAAAACTTTTCAAAAACCTAGAAACAACCATGTCAACTTTAATCAGAATCGAAATCCACTAGCTGAAAAGATAGTTGATTTACTCAAGGAGCTATTAAAATCTAACTCTATAGGTCATTCCTACAAGTATACACAAAAGAAGACCAACTATGTTCCTAAACCCAAAACAGTTATGAAATGGGTTCCTAAAGTCACCTGCTTGGTTGCTCACACTGCTTTCAAAGCAACAAGTCATTCAAAGTGGTACCTAGACAGTGGATGCTCCAGGCATATGACAGGTGATAAAGCCTTATTCACCGATCTGAAAGATATGACTGATGGTTCAGTCACATTTGGTGATGGAAGCAACTGCAAGATTTTAGGCCAAGGTACGGTTCAACTTTTTAATCTTCCAGTGTTTAAAAATGTTTTATATGTTGAAGGCCTAAAGCACAACTTGCTTAGTATATCACAAATATGTGATAATAACCATAATGTTCGGTTTTCTAATCAAAGCTGTGAAATACTAAATAATAAGGGTTCTGTAATATTAACTGGACGTAGAACGTCTGAAAATTGCTATATTATTAGCGAATCCAGCTCATCTAATCAAACATGTTACATGGTCCATACAGACGAGACTGATTTATGGCACAAACGTCTTGGACATGTACATTATCGAAATCTATATCGATTGAGCAAACGAGAACTTGTAAGAGGTTTACCCAAACTTCAGAAATTAGATAAAATATGTGGTGAGTGCTAGATAGGCAAACAAACAAAGAACTCACACAAAAAGGTGAATTCAAATACCACATCAAGACCACTCGAACTTCTCCACATGGATCTGATAGGACCTACCAGAACAGAAAGTCGAGGTGGGAAAAAGTACATCTTGGTAATAGTTGATGACTTTACCAGATTCACTTGGGTAGTCTTCTTAAGGGATAAATCTGAAACCCTTGAAGAAGTAAGAAAAGTTCTCAAAAGGATTCAAACTGAAAAATCCTCTCAAATCAGTAAAATTCGTAGTGATCATGGATCTGAATTTGAGAATAGTAATTTTGAGAAGTTCTGTACCGACCAAGGAATATTACATGAATTCTCTGCTCCCAAAACTCCACAACAAAATGGAATTGTAGAAAGGAAGAATAGGGTGCTTCAAGAAATGGCTAATGTCATGTTGAATAGCATGAAGCTCTCTAAAAATCTTTGGGCTGAAGCAGTCAACACAGCTTGCTATATTATTAACCGAGTCTACACAAAAAAAAAAGATAATAATAAGACGGCTTACGAATTGTGGTTCAATAAAAAGCCTACTGTTAAATACTTTCGAGTTTTTGGCAGCAAGTGCTATATTTTACGTGATCGTGAAAATTTGGGAAAGTTCGATACGAAGAGTGATGAAGGTATTTTTCTAGGATACTCTTTAAACAGTCGAGCTTATAGGGTCCTGAACAAAAGGACTGGTGTGATTCAAGAATCCATTAATGTTGTCATTGATGATCATTTAAACACACCAACTTCTAATTCAGATAATGATGAAGTACTAATCATTGATAAACCTGATACTTCATCAAATCAAACTGATTCTGAGTTGAGGACTGTTAAAGATCATCCAACCACACAAATTCTTGGAAACCCTCTCACTGGTGTTCGCACCCGTAGACAACTTGAGGATATATGTAATTATGTATGTTTTACATCCCAAATTGAACCATCTAACGTAAAAGAAGCGCTTACTGATGAGAACTGGATTGTTGCGATGCAAGATGAACTCAACCAATTCATAAGAAATGATGTTTGGTATCTCGTACCAAGACCTAAAGATAAACACATCATTGGAACAAAATGGATTTTCAAAAATAAGTCTGATGAATGTGGAAATATAATTAGAAACAAGGCTAGACTGGTGGTACAAGGTTATACTCAAATTGAAGGGATTGATTTCGATGAAACCTTTGCACCAGTAGCACGTCTTGAATCTATCAGACTATTTATATCCATTGCATGTTTTAGAAAGATAAAGATCTATCAGATGGATGTAAAAAGTGCTTTTCTAAATGGCGATTTACATGAAGAAGTCTATGTTGAACAGCCAATGGGATTTGAAGATTCCAAAAATATTGATCATGTATATCGGCTTAAAAAGGCACTTTATGGATTAAAACAAGCACCTAGGGCATGGTATGAGAAACTAACGAAATTTCTTTTAACTCATAATTTTCAAATGAGATCTGTTGATAAAACTCTGTTTGTTAAAAAACAAAATGATCATATCTTAATGGTACAGATTTATGTTGATGATATCATTTATGGATCAACTTGTACTGACTTGACTACTGAGTTTGCAGATTTGATGAAATCACAGTTTGAAATGAGCATGGTTGGGGAATTGACTTATTTCCTTGGATTGCAAGTAAAGCAACAATCTGAAGGAATATTCATTTCTCAATCTAAGTATGCCTTGAATCTAATTAAGAAATTTGGATTTGAGAATGGCAAGAATTTCGATACTCCTATGAGTACTACCCTGAAACTATCAAAAGACTCTAATGGTAAAAATGTTGACTCAAAACTTTATCGGAGTATGATTGGTAGTTTGTTATATTTAACTGCTAGTAGACCTGATATTTCTCTAAGTGTTGGTATTTGCGCAAGATATCAATCTGATCCAAAAGAATCTCACTTGATTTTTTTCAAGCGAATACTAAGATATGTCGCAAGTACTGTAAATCTTTATCTCTAGTACCTCATGAAACCAATGTTCAATTAGTTGGGTACTCGGATGCTGGGCTGGTAATCTAGATGATAGAAAATCAACCAGTGGTGGTTGTTTTTTCATTGGAAATTGTCTAGTTTCCTGGTTTAGTAAGAAACAAAATTCTATATCACTTTCAACAGCTGAAGCTGAGTATATTGCAGCTGGTAATGCATGTACACAGCTTGTTTGGATGCAACGAATGCTAAGTGATTATGGAATTAAACAGGATTCTATGTTATTACATTGTGATAATTCTAGTGCGATAAATATTTCAAAAAATCCTATTCAGCATTCTCGTACTAAGCATATTGACATTAGATTTCATTATATAAGGGAATTAGTAGAAGAAAAGTTATATCTCTAGAATATATTTCTACTGAAGATTAACGAGATTACATTTTCAAAAAACATATTGATAAAATCATGTTCAAATAGATGAAATTTTATCTTGGCATGTGCATTTTAAATTGATTATTTATGCCTTCTTGTATATTATTGTATATATTTGCTAGATTAAATTTCAATTTTTGTGTAAATTGCAAGATATTGAATTTTGGGGTTTATACGACTCGTGAGTATACACGACGATCGTACTCGACGTCGTAGATACCCACGACGATCGTGGAGCACGAGTTTCACTTAAATGGTTTATGGTTCGTGTTATCCATACTATCTCAAATGGTATTCAGATTTGTTTGCCTTCCTTAATCTGTCATTTATTCTTCAGTTTTGCCTCCATCCTGGTCATAGTGACATTCCATTTGCATACTTTATGACCGTATTGGCTACTCATATGTTAGTCGATATGCTGTTGATGAAGCACCTATCCATCATCCGATCTTCAACAATACAAATATTAATAAGATGAAGTTGGATCTGCTTCCTGAACAAGGTGGTGGTGTTGATGGTGGTCCTGAAGAAGCCGGTGTTGATATTAATATGGATGATATTTTTGAGGAACTGGATTCTGACTCTGCTAATGATCCAGATTTTGGCCATCTGATGTTGATGCACGTCTGAGTGCATTAGAAGGTAGAGTTGAGAATATTAATGTTAAGTTGGAGAACATGTCTGTTGCTCATGATTTGCAATTCAAATACATGCGCAAATACCTAAGGCGCTTGAACAAAGGCATGCACCAACTTGATCCTTCTATTCTTACTCCATCTTCAAGTTCTAATTCTGACTAGTTTCTATGAGACTTTTGGTATGTAATAACTTTGTTACTTTGCTCTTGTTTGATTGATTTTGAGTTGTATTCTATTATTGATATTTGTTCTTAATTTAATATTTATGATTGATATCTGTGATGCTATCTTGAGTATATGATCTTGTTGAATGAAACTGGTTGAATGTTGAAAATTGAATGTTGAAAATTGAATATTGATTTGCAGGTACTAACCAGTTGTTATCCTTTTGTTTATTATGGTTATGTGTTTTGTCACTAATTTGACAAAGGGGAGATTGTAAGTGCTATAGTTTCTATCCCTATGTGTTGTCAAATTTGTAGTGCCAAAATCACTATTATACTCTGTTATATATAACTTGCATAAGTGAAGCTCTCTCAAGGATCAACATACATGAACAAGCTAAGCTCACATCAAGCAAAGCTCTCAAGTACAAAACTCAAGATCTTGAATGCAAGAGCTGCTCACAAAACAAGACTCAAGCCGAAAAGAAAGTACAAGGCAAGACTCAAGTTGAGACTCAAGCTGAACTCAAGACTCAAGTTGAAAGTCAAGTTGAAATCAAGACTCAAGCTGAAACTCAAGTCACTTTCAAGATTGAGCTACTTCATGGTTTAATCTACATTAAGACATCAAGGCTCATTCTTCATGGTCTCTTGTTTCAATGTCCATACTTCATGATTGAGGTTTGTTTGACCATAGGATGACCTTAGAAGTAGGTCATTTCGGATACATAAACCGAATGTTATTTTACATGTGATTGGTCTGTTCTTCGACTAGTCCTAGGGCTTCTTCGACTAGTCCTAGACTTGCTTCGACCAGTCTAAGAAAATCCTCGACCAGTCGTAAGTTTGTTACATATTCCGGATAAAATCTGTTAGCCTTCGACTAGTCCAGGAATCTGTTCGACCGATCGTAGGAACAGTGTCGACTGATCTCGACCGGTCATAGAATCTACGACTCGAAGTCCCGAACTTTTGCAGGACCTATGACCGATCGAAGAAAACCTACGACCGATCGTAGGTGACCTACGACGATCGTAGAACGGTCAAAGCAAATCCCGCCGGATTTTTCAAATATCTGTTAGAGCTTCGACTAGTCGTAGAGCACTCTAGACCAGTCGAAGACCTGATCTTCTCACCTATAAATAGAGCACGAATCTCAGAAGAAATCATCGATTTAATTATAGTATTCAAGCCAATCTTCGTCGAACTTCTGAGAGATAATTTTGTGCTCCATTTAAGCTAAGTGTGCTTATTTAATATCTTCTTTCCTTAGCTTTATTTTAATTGATTTTGTTTCGGCTATTTCAATCTGATTTGAAAAGAGGAATTGTTATTCCCTTTCTTTGGAATCAAAATCAATTAAGGCAAGCCCTATTTGGTTTAATTTAAAATCTATTAGAACTAGAACCATTTTAATCAGAACTTGGACATTGAACTTGGACATTCAATCATCTACTTTGATTTGGTTCTACCGGTCTACATCAAAGAGAGATATTCAGGTATTTTATATATTGTAAATTCCTTTCTATTATTTTGGTTTGTTTCAAGATTTGCCGGAAAAATCTTGTTATATTGGTTATCCGAGGAAAGCCAGGAAAACTCGAAAGTGGGGTTTTTTAATTTTGTAAGCCCACATACAAAGACACAATTGTAAGGGTTTTGGGTGAACCTGGGAAAACCTATCTTTAGTGAACGCTAATATCCCCTGTGTGAGGATATTAGGAGTGGAGTAGCTTTTTGTGTGGCTATTGGATAACAGTTGGTGAACACACAGGCGAACCACTATAAATCCTTTGAGTTGTGGTTGATTGATTTATTCTTTTAATTTTTTTATTCTTTTTGTGGGATGTATGTATGGTGGTGAATGTTGTAATTATTTCAAGCTTTGTGAGAATGTTGTAATAGCTTAGAATTTACTTTCTGCTATTCCTTTATAAGCTTGTTTTTCAATTTCATTTTGAAAGTTGTTCCAGCAAGGTTGCCCTGCCATTTTTATGGTGTATGGCTATCCCTAGAACAATACATCTTTAATTACAAGTTATTTCAATTCAGTTCATATTTGTTTTTGTATTCCTCTTCGATTTGAGACTTGATACAAAGACCTTTCTAGAAATAAGGTTGTCCTACCATAAACTCTGTTTTTGGTGTAAGGTTGTCCTTAGAATAACGTTTGTATCAACCTCTCAAGATCTGAATTTTGAGGTTGTTTTTCTTTCCTGCATTATTATTTAATTTGGCTATCATTTTCTTTATTATTCCGCTGTTATAAGTTTTTATTTGGCATTGTCCTATTCACCCCCCCTCTAGGACATATAGCTTGGCCTTTTCAAAGACCACGGCCAAGATTCTGCAGTGTGGTTTTTACTGGCCCACTATGTTTAGGGATACTCATGAGTTTTGCAAAGCTTGTGAGCGTTGTCAAAAATTAGGGGCATTGTCACATCAAAATATGATGCCCTTGAATCCCATTCTGATCATTGAAGCATTTGATTGCTGGGGCATCAATTTCATGAGATCATTCCCTCAATCCTTTAGAAATCTATATATTTTGCCAGCAGTAGACTATGTCACTAAATGGGTTAAAGCGATTCCATGCCGAAATAATGACCGTCAAATGGTCATTAAATTCATAAAAGAGAACATCCTTTCCCGGTTCGAAACGCGTCGAGCCATCATTAGTGACAGGGGCTCACACTTTTGTAATAGGCCATTTACGAATTTAATAAAAAAATATGGTATCTCCCATAAAGTGAGCACTCCATACCACCCACAAACAAGTGGGCAAACTAAGATTTCCAATAGAAAAATTAAACACATCTTGGAAAAGACAGTTAACCCTAACCATAAGGATTGGTCACTCCGATTGACCGATGCTTTATGGTCTTACCGTACCACATCTAAAACCCTATTGGAATGTCTCCCTTTAGACTTGTATATGGGAAGCCTTGCCACTTGCTTGTGAAATTGGAACATAGAGCTTATTAGGTGATCAAAAATTTAAATTTCAATCTGGACAACGCTAGCTCGCTACGCAAACTTCAGTTGAATGAACTCGAAGAAATTCAGAATGATGCATACGAGAGCTCGAGAAGTTACAAGGACAGGATGAAGGTGTTTCATGACCAACACATTCTTTGGAAATCATTCACACTAGGTCAGAAGGTCCTCTTGTATAATTCTCGGTTACATCTCTTTCCGGGCAAACTCCGATCTCGTTGGATCGGCCCTTTCATTGTTACTAATGTTTATCCTCATGGGGCTGTCGAGATTCAGAATCCAACCAATGGCAGTGAGTTTAAAGTAAATGGACATCGATTAAAGCCATTTGTTGAGAAATTTGATTGAGAAGACATGTCCACACCTCTGAATGATCCTGTTTATCAGGATTGATCTCCTAGTCTGACGGAGGTATAGTTAGGTTTATTACTTTCATGTTATGTTTAGGATAGTCAGCTTTATGTTGTTTAGGATAGTTTGCTTTCTGTTTGTTTTAGGATAGTTTGTTTTTGGTTGTTAAACTCTTGTGCTCACCACTTCACACTGAGATTCTTTGCAAAAAGCCGCAAAATTTCTTCATCAGGTACTATCTTCTTTCCATTACTCTCCTTTCAATTACATTGCCTCTTTTACAAATCATGAATATTTCTTTTACATTAAGGACAATGTACATTTTAGGTTGGGGATGGGAGATTAGGTTACTTAATCAGTGTTTTCTCAGTTTTGAGCAAAATTTACAAATTTTGAAAAATTTTCAAAGCTCATTTGTTTGGAAAGCGATAAGTTATGTATTTAAGACTATTTTGAGTATGACAATAAGATAGAAGTCGAGTTTTGAATTGTTGGAGTTGGAGCAACTAAGTAATCTATCACTTATGGTTCTTAAATTCACTCGGTTAAGAGGATGTTCGAGTATTATTTTATTCAAATTATTCTCTGTGAATAGTATTATATTTTTTAATTGTTAGTATGGTGATCATTGATAGATATTGAGAACTGAGTCTGGAGAATTTTATCCACCTTAAAAGAAGAAAAGAACTAGTTAAAAAACAAGAGATCGACAAAAAGTTCATAAAGAATAAAGAATGACAACATCTTTGAGGGGAATGAAAAATGTCTTTGAAAATGATGTAATGTCTTTAAAAAAAGGATGAAAAGACTAAATGAATACAAATGACTATCGATGTAAAATCAAAAACTGGAAAAAGAAGGAAAAGGGGATAAGTTCAAATCAGTACTTGGGTTTTCTACCAATCTTGAAGTAATGAGCATGGCTAACATTATGAACATATAGTACATTCGATGAGCATATTGAAAAACTTGATATGCGAACTCTGCTCTGACCTAATGGATAAAGGATTTATTTGATCAGTTGCTTATGTGGTTCGGCTCCAGGTTTTCAAAAACTCACTTTCTCATCTTGGGACTACTCATGCATACTTAATACATAAAAGATTGTTTTTTGAAAAAGGTCGAACAATGCTCATTAAACTTATTTTTTGCATACTTTGCTCGAGACTAGTAAAATGCTAGTTGGGGATTATGTTGAGGGTCAAATATTGTATATTGGACTCCATTTATTACTTGGTTTTATGAACATGATAACGCTTAATGTTCTATTTTAATCATGTTTGTGTTGCAAAGTGAATTCAAGAGATTGGATTGAAAAGGATGATAAAAGCATGGATTTAACGCTCAAAAAATCAATAAAGCTAATGTACAGATCAACTATTAATAATTTGGGCCCACTGAAGCCTTAGATATAACCCAATTTTAGGCCCAATCCCTCAAGGCAGAGGAAAAACAAATGATCGGTGTAGATTTCTTGCAGGCATCACAGGTGGACCCCACTTACAGTGTATGTACACCAGCAACCAAGCACCAGCCGTGGAGACCGGCCAAACGCCGTTTGACCCGACTCCTATTCAAATTATGAGAGGATTCTCTCTCCGTTTTGCGCTTGCATATAACAAACGGACAATATCCATTTGAAGGACGTTGTGGGCCCACCTGGACAATTCACGCATTCGATCCAGACCGTCCATTAAAATCCTACAGGCCGTCTGATCTAGGCTTAGGAGAGGAATTTGTGAAAGGACAATAAGATCGGTTTTCAACCGTTCAAACAGAAGATAGATAGTGCCAGGAAAGGTTTTGCAGGCCACCACAGATCCGATCCAAACCACACTCTTTGGGGCCGGGATTTCAAGGGAAACCCAATGAACAGAATGGATTTCCCTTCCTGCACTGATTATGGGCCACCAGTCATCACAAATCTACGATCGCTTGCAGGGGGTGAGAACGTGAATCATGGATGCCGCTCGGGCCACTGCAGATCGCTTGATGATCAAGGCACGGATCGGGGCTATGATTCGGACCATCTAGATGTTAAGAGTAGGGATGTCAATCGTCTCCATGCTGGCAGAATTGATTGGAAGGGACACGGTGGGCTGCATACACCGTCCGATCGTCCCTTGGGATTGTGAACACTTACAACACAAACTCTTTGAGGAAATGAAACATAAGGGGATTTAAGTGGAAGTAGAGGGTGACTTTTATACCCTTAGCCAGCTGATTGTAATCATGACGGACAACTATCTTTGAAGCTGAAGTGGCATGACACCGAGCCCTGCTGCATACGTGGTAACGAATCATTGGTCTAAGCCGGCACCCTCTGAGTCACACGCCGCCAAGACTTAATAGCATTCAATGCACAGACTACCCTTCACCTCTCAATGTCCACGTGGTAGCGCCCCGCTCACCCAAGCGATTGAATCCCTAACCATCGCCACATGTTTTATAGCCACAGGTTCGTACCCAAAAGGCTGCCGCCATAGTATGACGCCTCGATAGCGGAGACCCATGATTGCAGCTATTTGTTTCAATCTTGCTAACTCATCATCATGGAGGGAATAACTATTCATTTTCCCGGGCATTTACTCCCTGAGTCCGAGCTTGAATTCAGAGAGTAGGGGGCTTCTGTTATGGGAAAATCTAGGCCGACCTTAGAAGAGGGGGGCTCGGCTTGACAGATTGAATGGACATGCCTAGGTAGGAACACCACCGACCCCAATTGAGGAAAGCACAACTCGGCCAGTTAGCGGAATTGGTAAAACAGGTCTGATGATAAAGGCCGATAAGTCGAACCTTGGCTCGTCGGTAATAACTCGTCTATCCAGGTCCGGTCATAACAACCAAGGTTCGGCTTCTAAGTTCTTTTCTAGAGCTTTCACATTAGCCTGGAACCTGGAAGAAGCCATTACACATCCCATCCGTTGGTTCTGAGCCGATCCTTATCGACAAACGCCCGGGCTTGACTCGCTTATGAGCTCGAATGGTGGTGTTAGGCTATAGGGTTGGCTCGGATAGAGATGGAGCCTATGGTCATGCTTAAGGATCAACTCCAGTAACGCATGCATGAAGTAAGATCCGGCGTATGATCTCCAGGTAACTGCTAACATCAACGCATGCGTCGTTCACTCCTATTGGCAGAGATCGTGCCGAGAATGATGGGCACGTTTACTTCGATCAAAAGGTATAAATAGGAGACATATCCACAGAAACAGGTACGCAATATCTGATACCTTAAGCCTATGCTACACTAGTTAGACCTAGAGTCCTAGGCTGACTTTGGCATCAGAGGGTCCCCTGCTCTAGCCAAGGCCTCATTTGTCCTTCTCTTATGTTGGCTAACAGGGCTCGGTTCAAGTGTTTGGAGCTCAGTGAAGGGTGAATCGGATTTTAGCATTAACATTAATGACAATGTGCATTGCTATAAGGTCACACGTTTGAGCCTCACATCTCACTGGGATTATTATTATTAAAAGGGAAATCATTTGACAAGTGACTCAATCAGAGTCACACCAAATCGCCCAAGTTGACCAAGTTAGTGCAACTTGACAAGTCTAAATGACCCAAAAACTCAAGTCTGTCTCACCAGTGATTTTGTAAGTGACTCAATTCAAAACAATCCATCGTTGAGCTTTGTCTATGGCATCATCTAGATGAATCCCATCTCTAAAGGATGAAAACTTCATCAAAGTCACACCATGGCTAAGATTCTCTTGTGCCTCTTCCAATCAACTTAAGAGAATCCCCAAGTCGTTCATATCAAGCAGGCTCATACTACGATGTTATTGCCTCTTTAGATTCCTTTGTTCTACAAATTCTTTCCCATACTTCACCATCATGGTAGTCCCACTAGCAAAAACTTTGTCCATCACAATGATGCTTCCCTACAGTAACACGCTCTCTTTTTAGTTATTGTGCTCTTCATACTATCCTCACCACAGGTGCTTGATGCTAACGTTGTTTTTGGATGTCTTAAATCAATTCAAAAACAAGGCCTACCAATGCTATCGATAGAACATTCGATGCCATCAATCAACATTCGATGCTAATGAATAGTGCTCGATCCCATCAAGAATTTTTAGATTTTCTTCAGTTGGTTGCTAAACATATTTGTTGTTATTTCAATGACATCGAAGAGCCTTTGATGACATTGAAGCTTAAGTTCAATACCATCGAAGAGGGTTTGATGCAATCGAGAAAATTCAATTTTTCATATTTTGTCTCTGGATAGTTTTGGTGTTGTTTCGATACCATTGAAGTGGGTTCGATGTCATCGAAGTTTAAGTTCGATGACATCAAAGTCCCATCGAATGTGTCATCGAACGTATGCACATAATTGCAGATATGTAGGATTCGTTTCCGATTTCAATTGTGATTCTTCCAAAGACTATATATTTGAGTGTAATCAGGATTGGGAGTTATCTAAGGACTTTTAAATTCATTCTAAGGTTTCAAGGGTGTAGCTCAGGGATTGATTCGAGGTTGTTCGAATTAGGTAATCTCTCTTCTCTTATAATTTTCTACTTTTATAGCGTTCTTTTTGTCGCTTTTGCCTTAGTTTTTTCCTAAAAGGGTTTTTCCACATTAAATTCAGAGTGATTGTGTTATTCTTGCTTGGTGAGATTAGAGTACTTCACTTGATTGTATTATGTGTGCTTTCGTTGTCACTTTCGCAATCACCTAATAAGTGGTATTAGAGCTATCGTTGGGGCACAAGCTTGAATATGAAAGTGAGTTCTAATGGCTACCAATCTGAAGTTTGATGTTGAGAACAACTTCAAGAAAACAATTTTGAATTATGAAAAGTCAAGATGATTAGCCTATTGTTGAGTATCAAATACTGCATATTTTTCCCCATTTATATCTTGGTTTTAAGAACATGATAATGCTTAATGGTATATTTTATACATGTTTGTGTTGCAAGGTGAATGTGAGAGCTTGGATTGAAAAGAATGCTAAAAGTATGGATTTGATGCTCAAGAATCACCAAGGCAAAGGATGGATCGTAGGAGACCAAGAATGAAGAGTTTACATGCCAAAGATCCAAGGAAACTAAGTACAAAGGATGAAGAAATGACTTGAAAGACTTCAAAATCCGCAGTAGAAAATAGACAGTTTGGTCTGACCGAACCTATAAGGCCTGTATCTTAGTTTGTACCGTTCGGTAGACTTTCGTGATCCTTCCTATCGAATTTCGGCAACCCGTGATCTATAATCGGCATTTACACGTGACCCTGAGTCGCATCCCGTAGATCTGAGTCGGCTCGACTCGAAACTTGTACCATCGAGTCCGCACTGTCGTCGCGGTTCTAACGCCGCATCTTGCGCACCGATGCAATACCGAGGTCAGGAGTTGTGGGCCTGCGTATATTTCGAAGAAACACCATGCATTTTGAATTCCTAGAGAATCTCTACAACCCATCACATCAATCAATCAATCACAAGTCAAGTACACAACCCATGCTTCTCCCATCCCTTTCTTACTAACAAAGACAAGCAACCCATACCTCATACCACCTCACCCCCTATAAGTCAACTCTCTCTTACACACACCCATCCCTCTCTTACACTACCCATTCCTCTCATCCCATCCTTCTTACACAACCCATTCCTCTCTCATTTCACTCTATTCTCTACCATTTCCCAAGCAACCATGAGAGAAGAATCCTAAGGAGAGAAAATAAGCTAAGTGTGTGGCCCACTTCCAACCCAAAATCCCTCATCCTAGCCCTTCAATCCTCATTAACTTCCATCAAAGAGAGAGCCAAGGAGTTTGGCATTCCATTGGACCAAGAAGATCCAATGGTGGGTGTTTCATAAGCTTAGATTTTTATGTTTTGATGATGGGCCAAGTGGGGCCTACCGATTGATGGTATGGATCTCACTTTGGACTCTAGGTGTGGCCAATGGCCCACCATGATTCATATATCCATCCTATGATGGGGCCATTCTTCATGGACCCCATCATGATGTTTATTTCCTTTTATGAAAAGGGTCATCTAGACCTTGCATTTTGGAGGAGAAGAGATCTTTACCGTTGATTTTGATTGGTGGCCCCACATGTAATGGACCCCCTTGATGTATGTTGTATGTATGGAAAGGAGGGCCCATAGTGTCGGGGTCCCTCCATCACACAATCCTCTTTCTCTCTCTCTCTTTTTTTGCCCTTTTCACGGCCCACCTTGATGAATGGATTGGATCTACATCATCCATCAGTGGGCCATGTGTATGTGGGGCCACCTTGATGTATGTGACTAGTGAGCCACGTGTATGTGGACCCCACCTTGATAGATGTATTGCATCCCTACCGTCCCGCCATGGGACGTACAACAGCTTCTATTGCTGGACCAAATGAAGGGAAATCACTAACATCAGTTAGTTTTTTTTTTTAATAAATTATATATATATATATATATATATATATATATATATAACGTGTATATAGTGGGTGGGCCACACCACATGGGAACCCACCATGATTTTTGTATTTTATCCACACCTTCCAGCTGTGGGGCCCACTCGTGATGTATGTGGCGTATCTGCACCGTCCTGTCCCTAAACAGTGGGACCCACATAATATAAGTGTTTTATTTATGCCACCCACCCTACACGTGGGGCCTATCTGGATAGGGAATGGGATTGGCTGGTGTACGTTAGCAAGTTCTATGGGTCTCATCCACATTGTCCAGATGGCTGAACGGTGGGACCCACTGCTGATGTGTATGTTTTAATCTAAACCGTCCATCTGGACGGTTGGCTCATCTTAAGGCTTAAGATTAAAAATGAGGCAGATCTATCAGGTGGACCACACTACAGAAAACAGTGGAGAGTTGAGTGCCTACCATTGAAATCTTTTAGGGATCACAGAAGTTCTGGATCAATATGATATTTGTTTTTCCTCTTAATTCAAGTCTTTGTGACCGTATGAACAGATTGGATGGAAAATAAATGTTATGGTGGGCCCTGGGAATTTTAAATGGCGGAAATCATTATCTCCACTATTATTTGTGGTATGGTCCAAATGATCTTCTGATGTGATTTATTTTTGGGTAATGCTCTAAAATGATCTCTAAAATAGACAAATGGTGTAGATGGTGATGCCCATTGATGCAACCCACTTGATGTATATGAGGCCCATTGGTGTGGCCCATGGATGAGGCCCACTTGATGTATATGAGGCCCATTGGTGCGGCTCGTGGATGCGGCCCACTTGATGTATATGAGGCCCATTGGTGTGGCTCATTGATGCGACCCACTTGATGTATATGAGGCCTATTGGTGCGGCTCATGGATGCGGCCCACTTAATGTATATGAGGCCCATTGGTGCGGCCCATTGATGCGGCCCACATGATGTATATGAGGCCCATTGGTGCAGCTCACTTGATGTATATGAGGCCCATTGGTGCGGCCCGTAGATGTAGTCCACTTGATGTATATGAGGCCCATTGGTGCGGCCCATGTGATGTGGCCCACTTGATATATATGAGGCCCATTGTGATGTATTTGAGGCCCATGGGTTGAGGCCCAATGTGATGTATATAAGGACCATGACTGAAGCCCAATGAGACGTATGTGAGGCCTTTGTATGGGGTTAAATGTGATTTATATGAGGTCCATTGCGATGTGTGATTCCACCATG
Source organism: Magnolia sinica (assembly GCF_029962835.1). Taxonomy (NCBI): domain Eukaryota; kingdom Viridiplantae; phylum Streptophyta; class Magnoliopsida; order Magnoliales; family Magnoliaceae; genus Magnolia; species Magnolia sinica. The sequence continues at coordinate 97,601,001 of NC_080574.1, read as the reverse complement.
ATGTGTGTAATGATGTTTATGGCGGGCCATGCCTTGGGAGCAATGATGGTTGAATGTCCGCATTGTAACTCTCCCTAGGGCCCATTATTAGGCCCATACTTGCTGTGTGTAGGCCGTCTAGGCCCATCTTCGTTATGAAGATAGTTCATCACCATATAACATGCTTAGTATAACTCCATGGTTCATACCCATACACATCATATATATGTTTGATATGAGGAGTGACTGATCATAGCATACACCATTAGGCAGATTGTTTACCGGGCTCACTGATAGGAGTTGCCCATATGAGTGCGTGGTACGCGTAGGATTGCTGCATGACTGGACAGTGTGATTCATGCATCTCGCATTTGTGTGACATGATCACAGTACGCCCTAGCGACATCAGGGCCGTGGCGTCCATAGGCACATCGTGGATGGCCGGATTGGATACTGAAAATATTGGCTCTAGCACTGTGGGCACATATGATGTCCTTGGGTGAAAGTCTCAGAACCTTTTTGGTACTAGGAGATGCTCCAACGTCTAGACCGAGTGGATACATGAGCATACAAGTGCTAAATACCAGTAGGTTGCATCTCCTACTGTGTCATGGTCGGTTGAAAGGGGGTGTGGCCTTATCTACCCGAGTGAGAGAGTTGTAAGCTAGGTTAGTTTGACCAGCTCGTAAATGGGTCCGCTATCAACGAGCCAGGTAGGTATTAGCAAACTACTGGTAAGGCGGATAGTGTGGTCTCTTCCACTCACTAAGCTGTGCGGCTAGGGAGACGGCAGTTAGTGTGGAGTGTACTAGACCCCGGTGATATCCTAGAGGGGAACTGTACTGATATATGTACTTGATGAGGACTGACATGCTTGTGTTGCATCTCGCATATGGCATTTGGCTACGTAGGCCTCACATCGCATGGCCTTGGTATGGCCGATAGCATTCATGCCTTACATCGCATAACCTTGGTATGGCTGATAGCGTTCACGCCTTGCATCGCATAGCCTTAGTATGGCTGAAAGCATTCATGCCTTGCATCGCATAGCCTTAGTACGACTGATAGTATTCATAGACTTACCACCATATTTTCGCATTACTCTGATATTGTATACTTGACACTTGTCTTGTGCAGACACTTACACCACCCTCTAAGCTTTTCGTAAGCTTATGCACTATCGTTGCGTGTAGATGATGTTGGATCACAGCTGCGCTGAGGCAGGAGCACGTAAAAGATTATTTTGGAGTTCCGATATCTATATTTGTATTTCCATTTCCGCATTGTACTCAAACTTTTGATATAGTGGATATGTGGTGTTGTTATTTTGTGACTTGGTTATGCTCCATTATAAAAAAATAATAATTCACATTCATGATCCTCCTTATTGGACCCCAGGATCAGAATCTGCCATATGGGTGCTGGGAGCCAAGAATGGGGCACTACGGAGGCTGTCGGTGTCAGATTCGATGATTGGGAATTCTGTGAGCCCGGTTTTCGAGTTTGGGGTGTGATAGAACCTAAGTTTGGTTCAACTGAAATCGCACAAAACAGTCCAACGACCAAAGATGAACTTCAGAAGCTAATTTAGTCCGACCAAAGGGAGGATTCTTTGCGACCAAAAGTGCACAAAAAAACTCCAGCAAAGAATGATGAATTTTAGAGTTAATTCAGTTTAATCGAAGATTAATTCGGTCCAACCAATAACTTAAGTTCGGTTTGATTGAACGCAAGCTCGGTCCGACCGAAATTGGGCAACTACTGAAACATAATCCTTTCACGCTTCGGACTCTACTTCGGTCCGACCAATTCGTAATGTGGTTGCGTAAATTGAGGCGGTGTCAAGGTCGGTTTGTAGAAATTCTAAGGCGATGCGTAAGATGGTGATTCACAACTATAAATAGGACTCCTTAGGACGTTCCTAGGTATCTTTTAGGGTTTGAGTGAAGCTAAAGGGTGGAGAGCCATTGCCAAGAGTTTTTCTTCTTCTTTCTTAGTTTGTTTTCATGTTTTGTTTAAGAAATTTTAGTTTAATCATGTCTATGGTTAATTAAACCTCTTAGCTAAGGCTAAGAGGTGAAGCTTGTAGCATGATTGAGATGTTTATCTTGCTTTGATTCTTATTCTTGTTGAACTTTATTGATTTCTAGTTTGATTTTAAGGAATATTTTCAGTTTTCAATGGTTTATTGTGACTCAAATTACAGTAGACGCTGTGATAGCTTTGAATATCTTCTTTTCCTATTTGAGATTGTGGGGTTGGTAAATCTTGTTGTTCACCATCATCTCCTAGGCATGGTAGGGTGACAGAATCCCTTCCAAATCATCACAATTCTTCTCTATTGAGGACTGGTTCAATGAAAAGTTCAGAGATTTGATTATCTCCCCTTTCAACTGGATAAGATAGGACTCTGATTCCAATTGTATCTCTTAAATCAAGTAAGGTATCATCCTGATAGCTACAAGTGGATCCTTAGTACCCTAGTTCCCACCTTTATTTGATACTTTAAACATTGTTCACAATTACTCCCTTCAATCCAGAATTCAGATTTAGATCTTTTTCTAATTCTAGTTCTCGTTCTTTTTAGAATACGTACAAGTTTATTCCCTGTGGATTTGACCTCGTTTCCACGAGTTATTACTAGATCGCGACCCTACACTTTGGGTTGTGAATAAGTTTTTAGCGCCGTTGCCGGGGATTACGGCTACATTTTTTTTGAATTAATTGGTATTAGAATTAGGTTAAGATTATGATTTATTTTTCTGTTATGTTTTTAGGTTAGGATTTTTTTCTGAAATTATTTTTAGAAACTAACATTTTTTTCTGTTTTGTAAGATTCTAACCTAGCAATTCCAATTCGGTAACCTCTTTCCAATTCTTTCTTTCTTTTATAGATTTCTTATTTACTGTAGTTTTTAATTTTTAGGTTTAATTATTTAGTTTCTTAAGGGTTGCGAGTGTTTCATGCCTAAGTGGGTCCGTAACAACACTCGACGTCTCTTAAGTGAAGGAGGATTAGTTGAAGGGTTTCCCATCCATCACAAGATTAGACACCACCAGAGATCCTCTAAGTCAGTAGAAGTAATGGCTACATATCAACCTCAATCTCAACCACCAGGTAAGGAATTTTAAGATGAAAATGAGGTTCATAATGCACCCCTGCCTTGTACTCTGTGAGAGATTTACAACCAGCAAGGTGAGTACACCTTCCTACATGGTGTTTCCACTTAATGTAGGAAATGTGGATATTAAACCTGGAATGATACAACTCCTTCCTAAGTTTCATGGACTAGATTCTGAAAGTCCATATTTGCACATAAAAGAGTTTGATGAAATAGTCACCACATTACACTTTCCAAACATGTCTAAGGATACAGTGCGACTTAAATTGTTTCATTTTTCATTGAAAGGGAAGGCTAAGACATGGATGCACTCCTTAAAGCCATGATCTATCGGCACATGGACCGAGATGACCCAAGAATTTCTCAAAAAGTTTTTCCCAATTCATAAAACTGACAATTTAAGGAGGCAATCATGAACTTTGCCCAGAAAGAGGAAGAGACCTCTTCAAATGTTGGGAAAGGTTCAAGGATCTTATGAATTCCTGTCGACATCATGGCTATGAAATATGGTGAATAATAAGCTTTTTCTATGATAGACTAACTTCACCAATGCACCAGTTCGTAGAGATGAAATGTAATGGTGAATTCATGAATAAAGAGGCCGATGATGCATGGGATTACCTTGAATAATTAATAGAAAATGTGCAATCATGGGACACCTCCTCAAGACCCATAACTTCTAAGCCTACTCAATCAAAGGCAAGGGGAGGAATTTATGTTTTAAAAGAAGAAAATGATATGAGTGCAAGAGTGGCCAATCTCACAAGAAAAGTTGAGGCCATGGAACTTAAGAAGATAGAACCTATCAAATCTGAAAAGGTTATAGAAGTTGTTTGTGGTATTTATGCTTGTAAAATATATACAACTTAGAATTTCCCATCAATTCGTGCTTTTCTAGAGATATTGAATGAGCAATCGAATGCCGTGAACAACTACCAAAGACCTTTTAAAGGACCCACCTCAAATACATACAATCCTAGCTAGAGAAACCATTCAAATTTTAGTTGGAGGAATGGATAAATGGCTAACCCCCAAGAGGCCCTTACTCAATTTTTAAATCAAAAGAGACCTCAAGAGGATACGGTTCAAAAATTCATGTAGAACCAAGAATTATTCAACCAGAATATGGTATAAGCATTCTAGGACATCAAAACAACAATGGGAATGTTTGCATCGTCCATTCAAAGGATTGAGTCACACTTAGCGAGTGGGGAGAAAGGGATGCTTCTAGCCTAACCTCTCCCCAATCCAAAACCACAATACAAAATAAGTGACTCAAGCTCTTCAAATCAAATAGAATAGGCTAAGTCTATCACCACTCTTAGGAGTGCAAAAGTAATTGAAAAATCTATTCCGGCGAGGGCTGAAAAGCCAAAGGATCCAGAAGAAGATAATACCTAACATTACTCAGCATGGGGTAGAACCAGAACCTCAAAGTAAGCTGATTGCACTGTGAAACAAATCCCCTCTAATGCTAAATTTTTGAAAGATTTATGTACAACCAAGAGACGACAGAGTATTCAAAAGAAAATCTTTCTAATAGAAAAAGTGAGTGTCATCCTCAAGCAAGATGTCCCACAAAACTATAAAGACCCTGGTAGCTCAACTATCACCTGTATAATTGGGAATCACTAGATTGAGCATCTACTTCTTGACTTGGGAGTTAACGTTAATTTGATTCCTTTCTTGATATACGAACAATTGGGTCTAGGTGAATTAAAACCCACCCAAACCACATTACAACTTGTTGATCATTTGGTTCGTGTAACAAGAGGAATGATTGAGGATGTGTTGGTCCAGGTTGACAAATTCTATTATCCGGTAGATTTTATTGTCTTGGATACACACCCCATTGTAGATATGAGCACTTGGATACTTGTCATCCTTGTTCACCCATTCTTTGCCACTTCAAATGCCATCATTAATTGTTGGTCCAGGTTGACAAATTCTATTATCCGGTAGATTTTATTGTCTTGGATACACACCCCATTGTAGATATGAGCACTTGGATACTTGTCATCCTTGTTCACCCATTCTTTGCCACTTCAAATGCCATCATTAATTGTAGGAATGGAATTATGAATTTATCTTTAAAAAATATGATATTGGAGCTTAATATCTTTTTCAACATGAGCAAATAGTTAGAGAATGATGACGATACCCACGATATCAATATGATTAATTCCTTTATGGAAGATAGAGCACTCCTAACTTTATACTCTGACCCTCTAGAGACATGCTTGGCCCACTCCCCTGATTTAGATTATGACATGATTAGGGAGATGGATGCCTTACTCGATGCTATGCCGGTACTTGAAGTTAACTAGTGGAGGCCACAATTTGAGAAATTTCCACAAACCGACGTAGTGCCTCTACCATCTAGCCTCAAAGCACCGAAGCTTGACCTAAAACCTTTACCTGCTAATCTTAAATATATCTACTTAGGTCAAGATGAGACATACCCGGTGGTGATTTCTTCCCACCTTGAGCAAGAGCAGGAGAGTATGCTTAACCCTACTCTCATTAAGCATAAAGGAGACCTTGGATGGTCGATTGTGGATCTCAAGGGAATCGATCCTTTTATTTGTACTCACCACATTCATATTGAGGATAATGCGAAAACCTCCCGACAACCACAATGTTAACTCAATCCAAATATGAAAGAAGTGGTTAAAGGAAGGTACTTAAATTGTTGGATGTTAGTATCATATACCCCATATTCGATAGTCAAAGGGTGAGTTCAACTCAGGTGGTTCATAAAAAGTCCGGAATTATCATCGTAGCCAATGCCGACAATGAACTCGTGCCAACTAGAGTTACTAGTGGTTGGAGAATGTGCATTGACTACAGAAAGTTGAATACCGTCACATGGATCACTTTCCTTTACCCTTCACTGATCAAATTTTGGAAAGGCTAACTGATCATTCTTACTACTGCTTCCTTGACGGATATTTGGGCTACAATCAAATAGAGATAGCCCTTGAAGATCAGGAAAAGACCATGTTCACATGTCCCTTTGGCACCTTTGCTTATCAAAGGATGTCATTCAAATTATATAATGCCCCCACCAGTTTTCAGTAATGCATGTTGAGTATTTTTCCTGACATGATGGGGCAATATTTAGAGGTCTTCATAGACGACTTCTTTGTCTTTGGTCCATCCTTTAGCGAGTGTCTAGAAAATCTGAAAAATGTGTTGAAGCGATGTGAGGAAAAGAATTTGGTTCTGAATTAGGAGAAGTGTCATTTCATGGTTCATAAGGGAATTGTTCTTGGACATATAATTTCATCCAAAGGAACTGATGTAGATAAGGCTAAAATTGACCTTATCTCTAACTTACCTCCAACCAAGAGCATACAAGACGAGTGATCCTTCTCAGGATATGCCAGAATTTACAGACGATTCATAAAAGACTTTAGTGACCTCTCTCATCCTTTATGTAATTTACTTTAAAAGGATGTACCATACGAGTGGCCTGAGCAATGCCAGGAAGCTTTTACTAAGCTCAAGGGCATGTTGACTACCGCTCCTATAATGCAACCACCCGACTAGAGCATTCCTTATGAGATTATGTGTGATGTGTCTAACTATGCTATTTATAACATCCCGAATTTCGAGCATCGAGCAAAGGCTCAACTCTCGAGATCCGTTGCATCACTTATGCAATATAGATAATGATGATTAAATGTTGTCCGTATTTGTGTATTAAACATGAATAGGATTACACTAAATCAGCATATCATACTCCAGAGATAATTAGATTACGCAAGCAAAAGATTGTGATAAATATATAAAGCACATAAGTGGTTGTAAGTCCCCAGGGTATGAACATGTCACCAGGTTAAATAATTACATGCATAGTTCCAAAATTTACAAAATGATACAATGTAATGACATCTAATCCCCTGTAACCCCGTCGACGCAACTCCAGGTCTACATAGACCCACCAGAGAGTTGCATGTAGGAGAACTCCTCCATGTCATCATAAAAGTCAGGCTTCGCCTTGTAAGTCTCGCCGTCATCTGAAACTAAAATAGGGTCTAGTTGGTGTTTTAAAACACCGTCCCAGAGTGGGAGTGAGTGATCAACTCAATGGAGCTATAAGGTAAAGGTTAACATGTTATCAATTCAATCAAGTAGTAATGATAAAGCAGTACAACAATCATGTCCTAAGTACTCTTGTTAATGCAAGAATGATATGCTATAATGATGCATGCTCTCGTCTACACTCTCTCAGTGACATCATCTCACGATCGCGCATGCAACACTACTACTAAACGTGCGCTTCCTCACCAAAGCACATACAATGCATGAGATGATCGTGTTAGCCAAGTTCTTATTTAAGCTTATTCGTACAACCAATTTAAGAAGCTAAGGTACCTCCATTTATATCATTTACCCCAACAATGATCCATCTAGGGTCGTTAATCCTAGTTAATCGCATACGATAGGCAAATTATAAGGTAACATCACCCCTGATTGAAAAGCAGTGGATAGGCAAGTTCAGGTCACTATGAAGAGGCTCGTCACCTCAGTGTAGGCTTAGTTTATACTCAAGGTCACTATGGAAAGGTTTGTCACCTTAGCATAGGCCAACAACTCAAATACAGTATCCCATACCACCATGCCCGACTCATGAGTCTTAGCGGATCATGGTACCAAGGTTAAACGAGCTTTTCATTGTAAGTGGTACCTTAGATTCAATCAGTAGCGTCCATACATGGTGAACATACATTAGGACAATCAGGTTACTTGACAAGTTCGACTGGTACAAGCGCACCTTAAATTAATCGACATGGAGTGCATACGCACTCCTCGTGGCCTAACCATTGTCGCCAATCACCATACAACTCAGATTCATCGAACATATCCGTTGTGGTGAAACTGGTTCGGCCACTAATCGTAAATCGTTACCGATTGCCTGGACTACGTATTAGTCCCAATCATACTCAAATACAATAGGCATTCATATGTGATAGTCAAAACAGCATGTGACAACTAATTTAAATATAAATCTCATTTAAGTATTTTAATAAACACATAGTGCACATGTTATCATTAATAGGCATTTCATCCATAAATCATGTAGTAGCGAGATAGGTTACATGAAGGAAACTATAACTATAGATATGGTAATTGAGGATCCTATCTCAACACCTTTATTAAACACATTTCAACAAGTAACTTCTCATTCAGACATTTTATCAAACACGTAGATACACATAACAACATACATGTAATAAATTTGTTATCACATACAATATAGCAAATCCTTTCACAAAGGAGTTGTCACACGTACAACAATCATGTATTCTCAATCAATAATCATGGCAAGCACAAATCATAATTCCATATTCATTCAAACATTTCATCAAACACATAGAATGCATTATATTCAACATAGTTCATATATATTATAATACACGAAAAACATCACATCTAAGTACATGCGACAACAATCAAGTCAGTCATAAATCATTAACTAACATTAAAAGACTTGAAAACCATAACCTAAATGTTTATAGTCCTCACCTTTCACCGATACGTCGATTACGAACTCAGTTCGTACACTACACCTTTGTCTACGGCATAATGGCTACCTAAATCATGAAATAGGTTAGCTATTTCACCGTTTTCTCTATTCGGATTCCTAAAACAGATTAGGGTTAGGATTTCATACTTAAAAATGGATTCGGATTCGATGGTGTAGCGACAAGGGAGAGATGATTCGACACGTGAAGTGGTGGGAATGAATCCCAGTAACTATCTCTCTCTCTCTCTCTTTCTCTTCTCCTCACTCTTTCCTCCTCTTTTCTCTCTTCTCTCTCCTAAGGTTTTAGGAAATTCGTATGGAATGAGAGAAGGGTGGGTTTAGGGCTTTAAATAGGCCCAGAAGTGATGTCAATGGCCCCAGGGCCATGGTATACTTAGGTTATAGCCAAGAGGTGGTTGTTTCGGGCCAACAGAGCTCATCCAGAGGTCCATTACCTACATACAGTTTGGGAAAAGTTCCTTGACAATGGATCTATGTCAGGTTAAGATTTCAGTCCGATCGGATTTGTGGATCGACCGTGGAGGACCAGTTTTAATTCAACGGCTACCGTCACTCGATCAGGGTCACAAGTACACTGACATGTGTAGGGAAATTTTCCTAATCCAAGGGTGTAGTTGGGTCAGAATTTGATACACTAAAACCTTAAATTTGGCTTGTAAGTGAATAGCCCAAATCACTTAAGTTTGAGTTCATTTTCTAAAGATATTTACGTTTTTCACACACTTCACTTCGGGCTCAAGTTGTCAAGCCCAGTAAGGCGATCATAACCGTATAGTTTCATGGTAGTCGGACTTTCGGCATGTAGTCCAGGTCTTATACGAAGTTTCAATGTGCTCCTGAGAGCAACTGGGTTTTGAGATTTCTCCTAGGTTTTTAGGTAATGTAGAGTTAACGATTCTACTGGTTTTGGGTCTTGCAGTTTATTTAGAAAGTGGTTCAAGATAATCTACTAATTAATTAGTTTAGCACTTAATTAATTTTTCATCTAATTTCTAAAGGATTCGGTCCTTAGTGATTTCTGCCTGAGATGCTACTCGAGTCTTTGTACGGATTTTTTCGAGACGTTACACTATTAGGGCGGTGTTAGGCCAGAGAAAAGAGAAGAAGCCCTACATTATTCACTATGCGAGTAGAACTCTAACTTCTGCCCAAGTGAACTACTTAATATCGGAAAAGGAACTCTTAGCGGTAGTGTTCGCTCTAGACAAATTTAGGTCCTATTTGAACGGATCTAAAATCGTCATCTACACTGATCATGTGGCGGTGAAGTGCCTTCTTTCCAAGAATGATGCTAAGCCCCGCTTGATAAGATGGATTCTCCTACTCCAGGAATTTGACTTTAAAATATGATACAAAAAGGGAGTAGAGAACGTAGTGGCTATTCATCTCTCGAGACTTGATCTTCCTGATCTCCTTGAGATGACACCTATAAACGACATGCTCCCTGATGAACAACTATTTAAACTATCCCAACTACCTGGGTTTGCTGACATTGCAAATTATCTTGCTACTGGTTTCACATCGACACATTGGATTACACAAGATAAAAGAAAAATTTTCGCCAAGGTACGTAAGTTCTTCTGGGATGATCCATATCTATTTAAATACTACCCAGACCAAATTATAAGGATATGTGTACTAGACAATGAACACCAAAGTGTCATCTCCTTCTATCATTCCCAGGCTTGTTGTTCACAACCCTAAGTGTAGGGTCACGTTGTAGTAATAATCTCAGTGAGACCGAGGTCGAATCCACAATGACTAATCTCGTACATTTCTGAAAGTAAGTAGAAGTAGTACTAAAAGAATATCTAAAACTAAATCTGAATAATTTTTAAACAGTAATTGTGAATGATGTAATTGAAACTTGTAAATTTAAAGGTGGGAACTAGGGTGCCAAGGATCCACTTGTAGCAATTAGGTTGTTACCTTACTCGATTCAGGAAGCACAACTGGAATCAGAGTCATATCTTATCCAATTGGAAAGAGAGATAATTAAATCTTTGAACTTCTCATTGATCCAGCCTTAAGGAAGGAGAATTGTGAAGGATTGGAAGAGATTTCGTCACCCAACCATGCCCCAGAGATGATGGTGAACAACAGAATTTACCAATCCCACAATCTTAAATAGAAAGAAGATATTCAAAGTTATCGCAGTGTCTATTGAAATTTGAGTCACAACAAACCATAGAAAACTGAAAATATTCCTTAAAATCAACTAGAAATCAATGGATTTCAATAAAAACATGAATCAAAGTAGAGTAAACATCTTAATCATGCTACAAGCTTCACCTCTAAGCCCTACTTAAGAGGTTTAGTTCACCATAGACGTGATTAAATTAAAATCTCTTAAAGAAAGCATAAAAACCAACTAAGGAAGAAGAAGAAACTCCTGGTGGTGGCTCTCCACCCTTTTGCTCCACTCCTTAAATGTTAGAAGATGCCTAGGAATGTCCTAGGGACTCCTATTTGTAGTTGTGAAGCCCCATCTTACGCAACTCCTTGGAATTTTCAAAAATCGTCTTGAATTTACGCACTTCGCATAAGTCCCGCGTTATACTTCGGTCGAACCGAATTAAGGTTGAAAATTGCACTTTCTCACCAGAAAATTCTGCGCTATTTCGATCGAACCAAAGTTAATGCTGAAAAATCTTATGTAGAAAATCTGTCAAATTTAGGTCGGATCGACTCCAACTAGAGCTTCGGTCGGACCGACTCCAACCGAAGCTTCCGTCAGACCGAAGTTGGCTAAGGTTGGACCAAATTTTCTTATTTTATTGCTGAACTATTTTCTGCAATTTCGATCGGATCAAAGTTGGCTCAGGTCAGACTAAAATGTCCTGTTTTCTGCTGCAGATTCTACATTCCACCACGTGAAAAAGGGGAAAATAAGACAAATTTTGAGACGGTTGTGAACAGTCTCTAAAATTCGTTGTTTTAAAGACGGCTATGAACCATCTCTAAAATTTCAGATGACTCTTAACCGTCTTTAATATGAACCAAAATTGTCTTATAAATGTTGAACGTCCACAAATCATTTAAGATTGTCAAAATCTGTCGGTAACTATGATGAAAAGATGGTTATCGACTGTCTGGAATAAAAGACAGTCCTTAGCTTTCTTATAGGTAGTCATCTGAGACGGTCATAGACTGTCCACATTAGAGACAGTCATTAGTTGTCTTATAGTGGTCATCTGAGACTGTCAAAGGCTGTATGCATTAGAGGCGGTCCTTAGTTGTCTTATAGGCAGTCATCCAAGACAGTCAAAGATCGTCTGCATTAGAGACGATCATTAGTTGTCTTTTTCTAGTCATCTGAGACTATCAAAGACTGTTTGCATTAGAGACAGTCCTTAGCTATCATATAGTGATCATTTAGGATTGTCAAAGACCGTCTGCAGTAGAGACAGTCCTTAACTGTCTTATAGTGGTCATATGAGACTGTCAAAGACCGTCTTACCCTTCTACTACCATGAGCATGCTTTAATGTGGGCTTACTATGGAGGCATCCTTCATGTATGTATTACGTATCTAGGCTGTCCATTAGTTTCTCACTCTACATCCTTCTTATTTTATTAAAAATCAAAAATTTGGGAAATGAAGTTGGAAAAAAAATAGAGATTTTGATATATAATTGACATTTTGAAAAAGAAAATTGAGAAGTTAAAAAAAAATATGAATTAAAAAAATGATTTGAAAAGCTTAGAAAAATAATTAACAATGTTTGCGAATAATTTAGATTTTGAAAAAAAAAAAAAAAAAAAAACTATGATTTTATAAAAATCTAGATTTTGGAAAAAGAATTAAGAACTTTGAATAATGTTGATAATTTTGAAAAAAAAATGATATTTTTAAAAAGGAAATTAAAAAGATTAACAAAATTGTGAAAAAATTGACAATTAAGAAAAAAATATATAAAAAAATTTGGATTTTGTATTTTGAAAAGAAAAATTGAAAAGTTAGATAACAAAAGTGAGATTTTGATGATATGTTGTATATCCTTATCACCCATATGTTTCTTCAACCCATTTTTGGGCATGTAACATCTTGGAAAAATCCGTACAAGGACCCGAGTACCATCTCAGGCAGAACCACCTAAGGACCGTGTCCTGTCGTAACTTAGACGAAAATTAATTAAGTACTAAACTAAATAATCAGTGGATTCAGCTTGGGCCACCATTTCTACAAATGAGAAGGCCAACAACCATTAATACCATTGACTCATCATCACTTAAAGACCTATGAGAAATCCCAAGAGCTTGTCACTCTCGGGAGTACATTGAAACCCCGTATCGGACCTAGACCGCACGTCAAGAGTCCGATGACCACAAAACTATAGGATTATGTCTATCTTACTGGGCTTGACAATCATCGTGGGAATCGACCCCAGATAGTGTTTAGAAATGCACAACTCGAACCCTGAATAAAGTGGGCGAGAAACGCTAATATCTTTAGAAAATGAACCAAAACTTAAGTGAATTGAGCCATTCACTCTCACGTGAAATTGAGAATTTCGGACTGTTAGTTCCTGACTAAACTTCACCAATGGAAAAAGGAAATTTCCCTGCACATATCCGTATACTTGAGGCCCCGATTGAGTAAGTATGATCGTTGATCTGACACGGGTCCTCCACGGTCGATCAGCCTATCCGATCGCACTGAAATCACATCCTGGCATAAATCCATTGTCAGGGAACTTACCCTATGATGTAGGTGAGTAGTGGGCCTCCCTATGAGCCTTGTTTGTCAAAAACAGTCACCCAAATGATATAAACCATGTATATAGTGGCCTTGGGGCCATTTGCATCACTTCTGGGCTTATAAATAGCCCTTATATCACCCCACCTCTCTCATATATGAATTTCTCCAAAACCCTAAGGGAGAGAGAGAGAGAGAGAAGAAGAAGATAAACGAGGAAAGAGAGAAGAAGGCTTTTGGGAGATTGTTGAAGGAATCCTTTCCCACGACTCCACGCACCGAATCACCACCCCGTTACACTACACAATCTATTTCGGCTATGATTTTGGATAAGAAAACCTAACCCTAATATCATTGTAGAGATCCAGATTGATTAATCAGCAAACTAACTAACCTGTTTCATTATTTAGGTGTCCGACATTCCGTTTTCGGGAATGTAGAATTCAAACCGAGTCTGAATTGAGTATTTCAATGAAAGGTGAAGACTATAAATGCTTAGGTTATAGTTATCAATGCTTTCAATGTCAGCTAATGATTTATGTCTGGCTTGATTGCTACCATATTGTCTTAGATACGCCGTTTTCGATATATTATTCATGTATGAATTATGTTGAACAAAGATGCATCCCATGTGTTTGTTGAAATGTTTGAATGAACATGTAAACATGATTTGTGCTTGCCATGACTACTGATCTAGGATTCATCATTGCCACATGTATGATGACTTCCCTGTGTAAGGAATTGCTAAAATATATAGTGTAACTAACCTAATCTATGTATTTGGTGAAGTGTAGTCTAAGTGTTTGATAAATTGTCTGAATGAGAAATTGTTGATGATTTGTATTTTTTAAGAGTATTAAGATAGGATTCTTAATTACCTTATTCATATGTATAGTTTCTTTCATGTAATCTTATTTGCCTCTACGCAATTTATGGATAAAATGCAAGTGTTAGGTAATATGTTCAATGTGTTTGATGAAATGCTCAAATGAGGAATTTACTTGGATTATTTGTTAAATGTTGAAATGATTATCACATGTGTTTACCTATTGCATCTGAGTAAGATCGGGGCTACAGTGTAGCCTAGACAATCAGTAATAGTCCTTGTTCGGGTGGCCGAATTAGTCACACCACATTGTGTAAACTCGACGAATTCAGGTCCCACAATGATCGTCGATAGTGGTTAGGTCACGAGGGGTGCTTATGAGCTCCATGTCGATTAAGTCAGCATGTGCCCGTACCAATCGAACTTGCCTAACGAACCGATTGGCCTATTGTGTGTTTACCATATATGGACACCACTGCTTGAATCTAAGGTACCCCTCTCCGATGTAAAGGCCCACTTTAACCATGGTATCATGATCCGCTAAGACTTATGAGTTGGGCATGGTGGTATGGGACACCATGTTCGAGTTGTCGGCCTACGCTGGGGTGATGAGCCTCCTCGTACTGACCAGTGAGAAACTAAGACTCGTGAGCAGGGCATGGTGGTATGGGACACCGTATTCGTGTTGTCGGCCCATGCTGAGGTGACGAGCCTCCCCATAGTGACCGCGACAATAAACTTTTAAATTTTCCTATCTACTATTTTTCATTAGGAGTGATGACCCTACAACTTGCCTATCGTATGTGCTTGACTAGGGCTTGACTAGGAGTAACGAATCTAGATGGATCCTTCGGTTCTGGTCAATGATATAAAGGGAGGTACCATAGCTTGCCAAGTCTGTTGTATGAATAAGCTTAATTAACTACTTGGCTAACATGACCATGCATCGCACTGCATTAGTTAGGACGTGCTTTAAAGGCCTTGAAGTCGCACCAGAGGCAGTGATGTCATATGTGAAATAGGTTGTCGGAGTCACTTTTTGAGGGAGCTTTGATGCGATGACATACATCATTACTTGCACTCCATTCTTGCATTAACAAGAGTAGTTAGGAAGTGATTGTTACGTTGTTTATCATTACTATTTGACTGACTTGATAACATGTTAACCTTTGCCTTATAGTACCAATGAGTTGCTCACTCACTCTCACCCTGGGACGGTGTTTTAAAACACCAACCAGACTCTGGTTTAGATGCAGGTGTTGATGAAGTCTATGCAACGGAGCAGGACTTTATGGATGAGGAGGAAGAGTTCTCCTACTTTTAGCTCTCGGACGAGTCTATGTAGACTGCGTGCTGATACGCAGGGAACACTGGGACTTTTGGCTTAGATGGACATCTTACATTTCCACATCTTGTATATTTTTAAAAAATACAAGTATATATTCAGCCTGGTTACATACTCATACTCTGGAGGTTGTGAAACACTTAAATACTTAAATATATATACTTCAGACTTTCGCTTGCTTAATTTAATTATATCCAGAGTATGATATGCTGTTTTAGTATAATCTCACTCATGTCTAATGCATTAATATAGACAAGATTTGAACATCATTATCCATGTTGCATAAGTAATGTGCTGGATTTCGGGAGTAGAGCTTTGCTCGACCCTCGAAATTCAGGGCGTTACAGGGTAGGGTATTAAAAATTGTGTAGATTTAAATCTTAAGTGGACCACACCATTGGAAAGAGTGGTAATACAGTCCCTCGCCATTAAAACATATAAAGAGCCAATTGTAAGGTTTTAGTAATGTTTATTTGCAATCCAACTTGTTGATAATGTAAAGAAGATCTGGATGAAGGTAAACTACAAAGATCAAATTGATCCAAAACTTTTGTGGCCTTCAAAAGGTTTTTAATGGTTATTCATCAATATTTTGATTGGTATGGCCCACCTGAGATTATTAAGTTCTTTTAATTTGAAATCACATCATATGATGGAAAAATATATGGACGGTGCCGATATACATAAAATATATCAAGGTGGGCCCTACACGGTTAAAGTAACACCCATGAAGGAGTTACCTAAATAGTGAAATGTTACTATAAGGTCACCTCATGGGAACTTCCCATGAGGTTAATCTGTGTGGGCTCCACCATGATGTGTGTAGAACATCAACACCACGCATTTGATGTGTCCCCTTTAAGTTATGGGATATCTTAAAAATTAGTTGTATATGAAACTCAGGTGGGTCATAACATCTAAAACTATGTGAAGACATCCCTAAAAAATATAAAAGCATTTGGTGGCACCCACATGAGTTTTCAATGAGTATGTGTAAGACCCGACCTAAGTGCATGTGTGTGCACATTTCGTTTCTCTTGGTCCCGCGGTCCAACTGGCTGAATCCCGGGGACCCGCGACCCCTGGATAGTGTTTGCGGTCATCCTTAAGTCCGGTCATGTAGACCCGACTTGGATCGAGCCGAAACCTATGCCATCTTGTTCGCATCGTTGTTGCGGTTCTGACGCCGCATCTTGTGCGTCCATCCAATGTGTGGATCATAAGTTGTGTGCATCTCATCTTTAACCCTTGATCATGATCATGTGGCCCACCTAAGAGTAGTGTACACATTTTTCCAAGATGGCCCATCCCTTGGTGTAAGCTCCAACACACACTACCCACACCACCCAAATCCTATATCTTACACTACCCACCACCCATACACCACCTACAACCCTAGCCTATAGCCTCCATTAGCCCTTCTTTTGCTAGCTCATGATGAGCTCTCTAACCCAAGCCACCCTTCCCTTGAGAGAAATGATGGAATTCTCTTATCTAAGTTGTCTATTTTAGAGAGACCATCATTACTTTGCTACAAGACCTTTCCTCTCTCTTCTCTCCCTCATTTCTCCCTTCTCATTTCTTTCTCCCAAGCTAGAGAGAGAGCTGGGACGTCCCCTCATTCCAGCCCCTTTCTTCTCCAATCTCTCTTAATCCATCCATCCCAATCTCATATCATCCATCTATCTTGATTCCTTGGAGCATTTGGAGCTTGGTGATCTAAGTTTGGAGGAAGATATTGAAGGTGTGTGCTTATCTATGGAGCTTCTTTCCTCTTTTCTTCTTACATTTTCGTTTTAGGACATTTGGTAGGATGTAGGACCCACCAATCAATGGTGGAGCTCCTACATCACTCCATAATAAGAGGTCGTAGGCCCTTTTCCATGTATGCACGTTTCCATGGTGGCCATTCTCCATGGACCCACCATGATGGATTTCTTTGATCTAGGATCTTGTTTGGTCATCTAGACCATAACATGCATGATAGGGATAACATCAGCAACTTCTTTGGATTGTAAGAACACATGCATGCATGATCTATGAAGGTTGTATGTGTGATTGTAATGGTGGAGGATTCATAGTACCGGAATCCTCCCTTATGGCCATTGATTTTTCTACTTCTCTCTCTCTCTCTCTCTCTCTCTCTCTCTCTCTCTCTCTCTCTTTCTCTCTATTTCTTTCCTCTATTTTTTTGCCTAATGATTGGTGGCCTAATGATGTGCCACAAATGTCCCAGACCCTTAGATTTTTAGGATGTCCAGGCCCACTAGGTTGGACGTCCTTATGCATGTTGTATGCATGGGTTGGATGACCCCAAATGCTTGATTTCCTTGAAGATCTTTGGTTGAGAATGGATGTGAAATTTTTTTGGTCCATCTAGGTGGACCCCACTTGTCTTATTTGAGTATTAATCTTCTTTTAATTTCCTAATACATTTAGTTTAACCCAAGTGTATGTTGTTGTCCAGAATTCTCCTGACAGTTTTGGGTTGATTTTGGACCAGATTTTAGGACTATTTGGGGGACTTTTCTTACCCATAAAATATACATTTTTGAAAGGTGGGGATCTCATCTTGATGTCCCCCAAATTTTAGCCCCATCCGACCTTGATTGAGGTCCCAAAGGTGTGGCCCAAGTGAGGTGGACAGTCTGGATTTTCTACACTATTCCAGCAAAATGTCAGTTTAAAGATCTTTTATTATAAAATAACTTTTGCATTAGTGGGCCACTTATGTGGACCCCACCCTGTGGTATACATATGAGGGGATGTAGAAAATCATTTTCCCCAATTTTTGGAGGCCTTTAGTCCACACACTAATGGAAGCTCAGATCAAGGCCAACTTAAATTCTGCACAAACCAGATTTTTGCGCAGGCAGTTTTCTTTTAATTCAAATAAATACTTTCCTAAGTCGATAAAATCTAAATTTTTTCCAGGGGGTGGTCCACCCATGATAGGACCCACCTACCAAATTTTGGGTCCAACGGACCAGAGTAATTCTTGGCAAGGGCTGGACCAGCCCACCAGGCTGGGCGCTCAAGGCTGGGATGTCCACCATAGGCTGACCGTCCACCCTATTTTAAGCTCACCTTAATGTATTTTGTATCCACGCCATTCATCAAGATTGTGGTCCACATGGGACATGGCCCACCTCACTATGGGAGTCCACATGTGGGGCCCACTTTGATATGTTTTGGGGACTGACATCCCAGCCCCATGGACCGTCCACCTTAGGAAGCCCAGCCCATTGGGCTACTGCTGGACGTCCAATCCAGCGGCATGGTCCCCTTGAGTTATGTGTTTCATCCATTCATCTCATCTAGTGGGGCCCATAGTGATGTGTGTGGGTCACCAAGAAAATTATAATTTTATAAATTGATTTTATTGCTGGACTCCAGCAGGCCTAGAAAACAAGTGGGCTGGAATTCCAGCAATAGGCCCAAACTGGCTGCCCTTAATGACATGTTTTAAGGAGCATGGCCCACTAGATTTAAGGATGTTTTATGCACATATCTTGCCATTTCCCTAAT
This sequence comes from Magnolia sinica, assembly GCF_029962835.1. Classification (NCBI taxonomy): domain Eukaryota; kingdom Viridiplantae; phylum Streptophyta; class Magnoliopsida; order Magnoliales; family Magnoliaceae; genus Magnolia; species Magnolia sinica. The sequence goes on along the minus strand of NC_080574.1, from coordinate 97,581,949 downwards.
GTGCCTTTGAGCTTAATTAGTGCACATTGAGGCCCATCCTAGTTGAGTTTTATTGGGTCTATGTACATAGTTAATTGGTGGATTCTTTAGGCCATATTGGGCTGGAACTTTCTTGATAGGCCCATCGGACCTTTGGGCCTATATTACCATATTATTGTGATGGGTTTATGGGCCAAAGCACACAAGTGGTTGGGCCTTTGGTTGCCCACTAAAATAACCTTATACTTGGGCCAAGTTGTGAGGCCCAACTCACTTGAATTAAGTGTAAGAATTGCCCGGATGGTTAGAATAACGGGTTGCCCATTAGGCCCACCACAATATGTGGGCTTATGACCCTTATGTTTGAGCCTAAACCTTGCTTATGGGCCCACAATGTTGCCTATGAGTCGGGCTTTGTATGATTGCCCACTAGGCCCATGATTGGTATAGGCCTTTGGCCTTGTTACGTAATTGGTTAGGGGTGGGCTACCTTTTGGGACCCAGTTGAAGTTGGATATCCTACTTGGTAGCCCTACGGTAGGCCCATGGGTTTTCTATAGGTGGTTAAAGGCCCACCATAGACCCTTAGTAGGACCGCTCATTCCTTTAGGCTTATATTGCCCTCCTTAGCTTTGTGGGCTACCCCAATCTATTAGGCCCCCACTAGAGGATTGTTCCTTAGATTAATTATCTAAGTACCTAGATTTGATTCCCTCATTGAGAAGGAGGAGTATGTTGTAAGTCATCATTGTCGTATGGCGCACCCTCATGACCCATATGCATCATGGTGTGTTTGGATTGCATTTGCACATGGTCATTAGGTAGATATGAAAGAGGGATGGAGTTTTCCCCTCTTATGCACATTGAGTGCTTGGAGCTAGTGCATGATTGGTAGCGTGATTCATGCATTTGACATCACATTTCATGGACATTATTGCTCCTGCTTCATCAGGGCCTCGCCTCCACAGGGATATTCGTGGATGGCCGTATGTGGACACAGGAAATTTAGTACTTGAGCATTGGGGTGCATAGGATATCCCTAGGTGAAAGCCCCTAAACTTCCATGGTACCGAGGGAACGCCCCTACACCGAGACTGAGTGGAAAACATGAGCGCATGAGGGCCTTAAACCATTAGGCCGTGACTCCCACTGCAACGTGGTCGGTTGGGATGAGGTGTGGCCTTACTCGCCTAAGAGAGAGGGCAATTGCTAGGCGAGTCTGACCAGCTCGTGAATGGGTCTGCTACCGTGGAGCCTTGTTGGTGATTGACTGTCCACAGGCGGGTAGTGAGGTCTCCTACGCTCATTTGACTGTGTAGTCTTGCAGAGCGGTAGTCATCTAACAGTGTACTTGACCCTGGTGGATTCATTATGATGGAACTGTATTGGATATGTGGACTAGTTATGAGCATTGACATTACTTCGCATTGCATTGGTATCGGCTGTATAAGCCTTATTGCATTGCATAGCCTTGGTATGGCTTCTTGCTTTCATGGCTTAATCTTGGTAAGGCTAGTGATATTGGCATTGATCATGTTTCCCTTCTGCATCCCCTATTATTCTTTTGCTCACCATTGTCACACACTTTCACCACCCTCTAAGCTTTATACAAGCTTATGCATGATTGATGCATGCAGGAGATCCTAGGTCAGCGTCTTAGTAGCGGAGCTTGGATAGGAGTTAAGCCGAGGACCCCAGTGTTGCAGATCCTTCCCTCTTTCTTTTATTATCATATGTATTTCCTTCAGCCATGTATCTAAAGTTCAAATTCATGGTGGATTTTACTGTGTGTTCTTTTTTTGTTTTTGAGACTTACTTGCTATGATCTTGGGTATAGTCTATTATATTGGAATTGTGATGTGAAAATCCTCCTTATAAGATCCTAGGATCGGAATCCTGCCTCAGGAGCTGAGAATGGGGTGCTACGAAGGCTGTTGCAACCGGAACCGGCCGTCGGGTTCCTAGTGAATCCGATCATCGAGTCTGGGGCGTGACAGGAGTTGGTATTAGAGCTTGTGTGATTAACTTTGTAGGCAGTTAGGATGAGTATTTACGCCTCACCGAGTTTGCGTACAACAATAGCTATTGGGCGACTATCGGCATGACTACTTTTGAGGCACTCTATGGTAGACCGTGCAGATCTCCTAACTGTTGGACAGAGGTTGGAGAGCGTTGTCTCCTAGGTCCCGAGGTTGTGCAACAGACGTCAGAGATTATTGATGTTATCAGGCAGAGGATGTGCATAGCTCAGATCCGGTAGAAGAGTTTTGCTGATCGTCAGCATTAACCCCTCGAGTTTGCAGTTGGGGATGTGGTATATCTCAAGGTCTAGCTTATGAAGGGCGTGGTTCGATTTGGTGTGAAGGGAAAGCTTGCCCCGAGATTTATTAGACCTTTCGAGATTACCCAGTACATAGGCACTGTGGCCTACAGGCGCATTGCCTTCTCTTTGATGATTGTTATATGATGGTAGTGTTTTGCCTTTCATTTTGTCCTAGATTTAGTAAATTTTAAGGCAAAATTTCTTTGTTGGTGGAGAGAGTTGTAAGACCTGACCTGAGTGCATGTGTGTGTGTGCATTTCGTTTCTCTTGGTCTCGCAGTCCTACCGTCCGAATCCCAGCGACCCGCGACCCCAGATAGTGCTTGCGGTCATCCTTAAGTCCGGCTATGTAGACCCGACTTGGATCGAGCTGAAACCTATGTCATCTTGTTCGCATCGTCGTTGCTGTTCCGACGCCACATCTTGTGCGTCCATCCGATTTATGGATACACCACTCCTATGTGGGCCACTCCTATGTGGCCCACATGATCATGATCTCAACGGTCAGATCAAGGAAGAATGAACTAAAAGATGATCGGAACGGATCTCAATGGTCAGATCAAGGAAGAATGAACAGAAGGATGATCGGAACTAATCTCAACGGTCAGATCAAGGAAGAATGAACGGAAAGATGATCGAAACTAATCTCAACGGTCAGATCAAGGGTTTCAAGCCCGTACAACCCATCTCCCCTTGAGATGTGATGAAAAAGCGTCAAAATATTACTGAAATTGCCATTAGACCGTCTTCTATTTCATTTGTTGCTTTGATTGTACTCTGTTTTTAAAAACAAGGGAATCCGAGGATGTAAATGAACTCAGAATAAATGTGATCATTGTTCTCTCATCGAATTCTTTGTTATCATTGAATAATTCTCCAAATTAAACGCATTTATTTTCTTGTCAAAACACGTATCATATTTTTCACTTAGTTAGCTAGGGTGTATTGTGAATCCAGTGCATCAAATTACAACTCACTTTAAACTATTGATTAGATAATCAAACTCAAGTCTATAATTTTCAGTTATCAGAATTCTGACTACTATCAACCGAGACTAAGTATTAACTTTGCCTTTGAAGTTTGCATAATATTATGTTCACATTCTTGTATATAAACATATTATTTTGAAAATGTTGAAAAATTTTCCCTATAAACCTAAAAAATAAACTTAAACCTTTAAAAAAAAAAAACTCACATGGATGACTATCCATGCCCCCCAACCTAAAATCTACATTGTTCCCAATGTAATGATAATGTAATGCTGAGAATAATAAAAATAAAAGAAATGGTGGATAGTACCAGCCATGAAGAACTCACCTGCTAGGTGACACTAAAAGAAAAAAAATGAATATTATACAGATCCTACATTAATGCTCCATTGGACTAGGAGCATTAATCCGAATATTTTGGCTCATGAAAAGAGACAGACTCTTCTCTCAAATGAAAGTTTTCCACATAAGGCTTCAATCTATGATCATTAACTTTGTACACATTGCCATTACGTGGATTCTCAATTTCAACAGACCCATGAGTATAAACATTTTTCACAATGAAGGAGCCTGTCCATCTTGATCTTAACTTTCTTGAAAAGAACTGGAGACGAGAATTAAAGTTGTGTGCATCTCATCTTTAACCCTTGATCATGAGCATGTGGCCCACATAGGAGTGGTGTATATGTTTTTCCATGATGGTCCATCCCTTAGTACAAGTTCCAACACACACTACCCACACCACCCAAATCCCATATCCTACACTGACCACCACCCATACACCACCCACAACCCTAGCCTATAGCCTCCATTAGCCCTTCTTTTGCTAGCTCATGATGAGCTCTCTAAGCCAAGCCACCCTTCCCTAGAGAGAAATGATGGAATTCTCTTATCTAGGTGGTCTATTTTAGAGAGACCATCATTGCTTTGCTACAAGCCCTTTCCTCTCTCTTCTCTCCCTCATTTCTCCCTTCTCATTTCTTTCTCCCAAGCTAGAGAGAGAGCTTGGACGTCCCACCATTCCAGCCCCTTTCTTCTCCAATCTCTCTTTATCCATCCATCCCAATCTCATCTCATCCATCTATGTTGATTCCTTGGAGCATTTGGAGCTTGGTGATCTAAGTTTGGAGGAAGATCTTGAAGGTGGGTGCTTGTCTATGGAGCTTCTTCCCTCTTTTCTTCTTGCATTTTATTTTTAGGACATTTGGTAGGATGTAGGACCCACCAATCAATGGTAGAGGTCATACGTCACTCCATAATGAGATGCCATAGGCCCTTTTCCATGCATGCACGTTTCCATGGTGGGCCATTCTCCATGGACCCACATGATAGATTTCTTTGATCTAAGATCTGGTTTGGTCATCTAGACATTACATGCATGATAAGGATAGCATCAACAACTTTTTTGGATTGTAAGATCACATGCGTGCATGATATATGAAGGTTGTATGTGTGATTGTAATGGTGGAGGATTCATAGTACCGAAATCCTCCCCTATAGCCATTAATTCCTCTCCCTCTCTCTCTTTTTCTCTCTATTTCTTTCCTTTATTTTTTCTCCTAATGATTGGTGGCCCACTGATGTGCCACAAACGTCCCAGACCCTTAGATTTTTGGGACGTCCATGCCCACTAGGTTGGACGTCCCTATGCATGTTGTATGCATGGGTTGGATGACCCCAAATGCTTGATTTCCTTGGAGATCTTTAGTTGGGAATGTATCTAGAATTTTTGTGGTCCATCTAGGTGGACCCCACTTGTATTATTTAAGTATTAATCCTCTTTTAATTTCTTTATACATTTAATTTAATCCAAGTGTATGTTGCTGTCCAGAATTCTCTAGACAGTTTTTGGTTGATTTTGGACCAGATTTTGAAACTGTTTGTTGACTTTTCTTACCCATCAAATATACTTTTTTGAAAGGTAGGAATCCCATCTTGATGTCCCCCAAATTTCAGCCGCATCCGACCTTGATTGAGGTCTAAAGGTGTAGCCCAAGTGAAGTTGATAGTCCAGATTTTCTGCACTATTCCAGCAATATGTCAGTTTAAAGATCTTTAATTATAAAATAACTTTTGCATTGGTGGGCCACTTCTGTGGACCCCACCCTATGGTATACATATGAGGGGATGTAAAAACCATTTTTTCTCAATTTTTGGAGGCCTTTAGTCTACACCATTGGAAGCTCAGATCAGGGCCAACCTAAATTCTGCACTAACCAGATTTTTCGGCAGACAGTTTTCTTTTAATTCAAATAAATACTTTCTTAAGTCAATAAAATCTGAAAATTTTCCAGGGCTTGGCCCACCCATGATAATACCCACCTACCAAATTTTGGGGTTAACGGACCTTGAGCAATTCTCGGTGAGGGCTGGACTGGCCCACTAGGCTGGACACCCAAGGCTAGGACATCCAGCATGGGCTGGCCATCCACCCTCTTTTAGGCCCACCTTGATGTATTTTGTATCCACACCGTTCATCCAGATTTTAGTCCACATGGGATGTGGCCCACCTCCCTATGGGACGTTCACATGTGGGGCCCACTTTGATATGTTTTGGGGGCTGACGTCCCAGCCCCATGGACCGTCCACCTTAAGACGCCCAGCCCATTGGGCTGCTGTTAGACGTCCAGTCCAGCAGCATGGTCCGCTTGAGTTATGTGTTTCATCCATTCCTCTCATCTGATGGGGCCCACAGTGATCTGTGTGGGTCACCAGTAAAATTATAATTTTATAAATTGATTTTATTGCTAGACTCCATCAGGCCCAGAAAACAGGTGGGCCGGAATTCCAGCAATATGCCCACACTGGGTGCCCTTAATGGCATGTTTTGGGGTAGCATGGCCCACCAAATTTAAGGATGTTTTATGCACATATCTTGCCATTTCCATGATGTGCTTTTGAGCTTAGTTAGTGCACATTGAGGCCCACCCTAGTTGAGTTTTATTGGGTCCATGTACATAGTTAATTGGTGGATTCTTTAGGCCTTATTGGGCTGGAACTGTCTTAATAGGCCCATCGGACCTTTGGGCCTATATTACCATATTATTGTGATGGGTTTATGGGCCAAATCACACAAGTGGTTAGGCCTTTGGTTGCCCACTAATGTAACCTTATACTTGGGCCAAGTTGTAAGGCCTAACTCACTTAAATTAAGTATAAGAATTGCCCACACGGTTGGAATAATGGGCTGCCCATTAGGCCCACCATAATATGTGGGCTTATGACCCTTATGTTTGATACCAAACCTTGCTTATGGGCCCACAATGTTGCTTACGAGTTGGGCTTTGTATGATTGTCCACTAGGCCCATGATTGGTATAGGCCTTTGGCCTTGTTTCGTAAATGGTTAGGGGTGGGCTACCTTTTGGGACCCAGTTGAGGTTGGATGTCCTCCTTGGTGGCCCTAAGGTAGGCCCATGGATTTTCTATAGGTGGTTAAAGGCCCACCATAGACCCTTAGTAGGACCGCTTATTCCTTTAGGCTTATATATTGCCCTCCTTAGCTTTGTGGGTTACCCCAATCTATTGGGCCCCTACTAGAGGATTGTTCCTTAGATTAATTGTCTAAGTACCTAGATTTGATTCCCTCCTTGGGAAGGAGTATGTTGTAAGTCATCATTGTCATATGGCGCACCCTTATGACCCATATGCATCATGGTATGTTTGGATTGCATTTGTGCGTGGTCATTAGGTTGATATGACAGAGGGGTGGAGTTTTTCCCTCTTGTGCACATTGAGTGTTTGGAGCTAGTGCTTGATTGGTATGCATGATTCATGCATTTAGCATTACATTTCATGGGAATTATTGTCCCTGCTTCATCAGGGCCTCACCTCCACAGGGATATTCGTGGATGGCTATATGTAGACACCGAAAATTTAGTACTTGAGCATTGGGGTGCATAGGATATCCCTGGGTGAAAGCCCCTAAACTTCTATGGTACCGAGGGAACACCCCAATGCCGAGACTGAGTGAAAAACAAGAGTGCACGAGGGCCTTATACCATTAGGCCACGACTCCCACTGCAACGTGGTCGGTTTGGATGGGGTGTGGCCTTACCCTCCTAAGAGAGAGTGCAATAGCTAGGCTGAGTCTGACCAGCCCATGAATGAGTCTGCCACCATCAAGCCTTGTTGGTGATTGGTTGTCCACAGGCGGGTAGTGAGGTCTCCTACGCTCGTTTGACTATGCGGTCTTACAAAGTAGTAGTCATCCAGCAGTGTAGTTGACCTCGGTAGATTCCTTATGATGGAACTGTATTGGATGTGGATTGGTTATGAGCATTGACATTACTTCACATTGTATTGGTATCGGCTGTATAAGCCTTATTGCATTGCATAGCTTTGGTATGGCGTTTTGCATTCATGGCTTAGCCTTGGTAAGACTAATGATATTGGCATTGATCATGTTTCCCTTCTACATCCCCTATTATTCTTCTGCGCACCACTGTCACACACTTTCATCAACCTCTAAGCTTTCTATAAGCTTATGCACGATTGATGCGTGCAGGAGATCCTTGGTCAGCATCTTAGTAGCGGAGCTTGGATAGGAGTTGATTCGAGGACCCCAGTGTTGCAGATCCTTCCCTCTTTCTTCTGTTATCATATGTATTTCCTTCAGCCATGTATCTAAAGTTCATATTCATAGTGGGTTTTGTTGTGTGTCCCTTTGTTGTTTCTGAGACTTACTTGCTATGATCTTCGGTATGCTCTATTGTATTAGAATTGTGATATGCAAATCCTCCTTGTAGGATCCCAGGATCGAAATCCTGCCTTAGGAGCCGAGAATGAGGTGCTACGGAGGTTGTTGCAGCCGGAATCGGCTGTCAGATTCCTGGTAAATCCGATCACCGAGTTTAGGCGTGATAGTATGAAACTTGGTCTGACTCCTCATCCAAGTGGGACACACATAACCAATGGGCTGGATCTATGAAACACATTTAGGGGGGGCCCAATAAATGATTATGAATGTTTTAATGGGAGGGTAACCCTCTCAACTATAGTATGTGGTGTGGCCCACCCAAGTCATGGATTGACTTTTTTTTTAAGCTCATGGCCCACTATGGAATGGTGCATCTAACTGATGGGGCAGATCTAAAGTTCAAGTGGACCCCACCATATAAAAGAGTGGGATAGTGACACCCACCGTTGAAACCTTCTTAGGGCCCACCGCGATGTTTATTTGAGATCCAACCTATTTATAAGTTAATACAGACATAGAATAAGGGAAAATATAAATATTAGCGCGATTGAAAACTTCTACTGCCCAAAGAGGGTTTTAATGGTAGGAATTCAATCCCCACTATTTTTTGTGATGGGGTCCACTTGAACTTTGAATTTGCCTCACTTTGGTCAATCACAAGAAGTTTTTAATGTTGGATATTCAATCAACACTATTTCATGTGGTGTGGTCCAAATACCTGGATGAATAGGAAAAACAAATTTCATATTGATCCGAAACTTTTGTGACCCCGTAAGTGTTTCAATGGTAGACATTCAATCCCCCTTCTTAGGCGGTGGAATTCGAAAGTACGCGGATTGCATCCTATACCTCGCTGCATCCAGTTAGCAATGATACAGTGAATGTATTTGGTTTATCCACATCATCGATCCATTTTCTCAGATCATTTTAGTGGTTGAGCTCAAAATTGAAGCATATCCAAAGCTCAAGTGGACCATAACATAGGAAAACGTGGGAATAATGATTTCCACCATTGAAATCTTCCTATGGCCTGTAGTGATGTTTATTTGTCATCTAACCTGGTCATAAGATCACAAATATATGGATGAAGGGAAAACTAAAATATCAACTTGATCCAAAACTTTTGTGGCCTCCTAGAATTTTTCGATAGTAAGCATTCAATTCATACTGTTTCCTATGATGTGGTCCACTTTAGATTTTTATAGGCTTCATTTTTGAGCTCATGCAATAAAATTATATGTTAAAATGGATGGACGGAGTGGATAAAATAAATAAATCATGGTGGACCCACTGGATTTACTCAATACGCTTAGGGTACCGAGTCTATGCAATCCACTTCCATCCAGTATCCGGGGCGCGGATTAGCTGCTGACAGGTTGAGTAGCTAGACTCGCTACTAAAGTGATGTCACCAAGTTCCGTGGGCCCCACCATAATATATGTTTTGTATCCACACCTTCCATCCATTTGTAGATATCATTCTAGGGCAATATCCAAAGAATGAGTTAAATCTAAAGCTCCAGTGGACCCCAGCACAGAAAACAGTGGGGATAGTGACACCCACCATTAAAAACTTCTAAAGGCCACAAAAGTTTTAGATCAATATGATATTTGTGTTTTACCTTATTCCATATCTTTTTTAACTTTTGAATAGGTTGGATTTCAAATAAAAATTATGGTGGGCCTTAGCATAGTTTCAACGGTGGGAATCACTCTCCTTACTGTTTTCTATGGTGGGGTCCACTACATCTTTTTTCTTCCTGCCTCATTCTTTAGTTCATACCCTAAAATAATATCTCAAAATGGATGGACGGTGTGGATATAACACATACATCATAGTGGAGCCCACAGAACTTGGTGACGTCACTTCAGTAGCTGACTCGCTACTCAACCTGTCAGTATCTAATCCATTTTAGGGGTTGAGCCCAAAATTAAAGTATATCAAAATCTCAAGTAGACCATATCAAAGGAAACAATGTAAATATTGATTTCCACCGTTGAAATATTTCTAAGGCCCCCAGTGATGTTTATTTGTCATCCAAACTATTCATAAGATCAAAAAGACATGGATGAATGGAAAAACACAAATATCATCTTGATCTAAAACTTCTATGGGCCCCAAAGAACTTTTCAACGGTAGACTTTAATTCACACTGTTTCAAGTAGTGTGGTCCACTTGAACTTTTATATGATTAATTTTTGGTTTAAAGCACTAAAATTATATGATAAAATGGATGGATGGATTTGATAAAATGTATGAATGACGGTGGGCCCCACAGAGTTTACTTAATACGCTTAGCCTACTAACAGTACTCAAACTGCTTCCGGTGAGAAGCCGATCCATTTACTCTCCCTCTATCAAAATCATTTTGTCTCCTCCAACGATCTTCCACTCTCTCTTGTGAAGCACTCTGGGATCCCATTGCAACCCTTTGCAACTTAGATCCAACGAGAAAACTGTCAGCGATGAAGCCAACCTTCCAACTTTTTGATTTGTGCGTATTTATCCATCTTCTGTTTCCATTTATTTTTTTGAATTTTTTTATTTGTGGGTTTTCAGAGATTAGAGATGATTTCCAACAAATGCACAACCCTTATCAAGTAAGGGGTTTTCGGAGATTGGAGATGGTGGGCTAGAGATGTAGTGGCAAGGGTTTTGGATTTGCGGCTGGAGGTGGGTTTGGAGCTTGTAACTAGAGGTGAGTTTGGAGATTAAAAAAATCCCCATTAACATGCATTTTAGATGTATGTTTAAATGCTTTGATGAAAACGAGATAATTTAGTATCCTCTCTTTGATAAATTTATATTTATAGTTTTTTTTACTAGTTTTTCTTAAATGATATTAACTGTTTATTTTTTTTTCTTTTACTTTATTTCCTCATCTACAGATCTGGATAAGATTATTTTTTTTTCATATATTTTGGTTTTTTTTTTTTTTTTTTTTTTTAGGTTTAGGATTGGTTTATATGTGGATGCCCTAAATCTCTCGGTGAATGGTATGATATACAAATCCATTTTTTAATCCTTGGTTTTGTTGCTACATCTATTTCAATGCCTTTTGTTTGATTGGTAAGGTAATGAAAAATACAATGTGGACATGCACGGCCCCCTGTTCAAATAGTTGGTATAGAAATCATCCATCTATGCGAAACACAATATTTCAACCAGTTAAATGTAGCACTTTCACAGTAGAAATCTAATTCATCTTCTTCAAAATAATTGCACTTATCCAGCTGATTTAAGCCACAGATCTGTCATCAATATCCTAAGCTTTTCTTGCTTTGTTTTTTCCTTTTGTGATCTATTAGAAATGATTGAATGAAGGTTCACATTGATGCAAGGACATATCAAATATCTATGAAATGGGTGTGGAGGTGGTATGATACCTGTTGATTGGTACATGAACCTCACATGTTGAATGTTACATGGCCGTAATGGACATTATAGGGGCCATAACGGTTGTTACAATCTGTATTGTAATGGCCATAAGGCTGGCTGTTGCGGCCACTGTTACTGTTTGAATACCTTAATATCTATCTTCCCACAGCATGTCATAACTGTTTTATCTATTTTTGCAAGTTTTCTTGTTTCATTGTTCACGTAAGTACTTAGAAAGAACAAAGAATATTTTCATATGAAACATGGATTGATTTTATCTAATTAAATAATGGGGAAACTAATTTATAATATCAGTATCTTGTTTAATTACTGACTTGCTTAAGGATGGCCTCTTCTCAGGAAGGTTACCACACATTTCGTAGGGGATTCTGGAACTACTTTAGCCTAGGTATGAACTTTCCTTTACCCAATTATTTATAGTACCCTTATCCTTGTGAGAGTTTTTAGGACCACTGGTCAAGGGTGGCCCCATTCCAGATGTTTTTGGCATGCTGAGATCTGTTTGTCACTGTCAGTTCTGTAGTGGCTCTGTCACTTCTTTTTTTTTTTATCACGGTATGTAATAGCCTTTAAAGTACGAAGCATCTTTCTTATGTAGCTTCAAATGTGTAGAAATTTCATTGTTATGTTTTCTTCATTTTATTTAACTTGAGAAAGATAAGTTTTCTAGTCCTAGAATAAATATATCTTTGGAAGTTGTTCTTATAAATGGGTATCAGATTTTATATCAAAATACTCTCATGACATAGCAAACAATTCTGTCTTGTTTCATATAGGAATGGATGCTCAAGTATCTTATGCATTTCACTCAGAGCGAAAGTTGCATCCTAAAAAATTCAAAAATTAGATAGTTAATCAGATTATCTCTAATTTGATCCATTCATTGGTTGGGCCATTTACATGTATTACATATGGACCATTGGTCATGTTTTCCCTATATGTTCACTTTTCTCATACACTAAAAACAGGGGACTGATGCAATTGAGAATGTAATGGAGGATTTATCTTAAATTTGTGTTGTTTTGTTTTCTGTAGGGGGATTTATCTGGTAACTTGCTATAGGGAGGTATTCCGTTCTCGACATCTAGGCTCAAACAGCTTGCTATATGGAGATATTCTGGTAACTTGCTATGTAGGACCTTGAAATGAAACCCACCTTTGTTCCTAAGTTTGTCAAGGCTATTGCCATGTTATTATTGGCAATCTCAAAATTTGGAGACATTGTCAAACACGTGACACAACTGAACATCCATCACTAAAGATAAACATCAATCAAAATGCTTATAGTTGTCTTTTTTTTTTGTTCCTTTTTTTTTTTCCTTTTTTAGAGTTTCACTCTCATAGTTTTATTTTTATTTATTTTAGTTGGTAATGGGTGTAGCATGTCACTATCTTAGTGCTAGTAAAAGACAACTATATTCATGGTAAAAAGTTTGGAAGTGGTTAACTATCTTAGTGTTAGTTGTTAATACTTATAAAACCATGTTGTTGTTATTGTTTTTTTTTTCTTTGTAGAATTATACATACGAATGTTGAGCCTTTCAGCTGTTAGTTACTTTCTGTTCCACATACAAAATTGTTTCATATCACTTCTTATGTTGTTAGTCTCCCTATATATTGTTACACATACAATTTGTTAGTTAGGGTAGACTCTCATGTCTTATCTAATGGCACAATACAGGCTACTAATCAGCCAATTGCATTGATTAGTTAGGGTTCGAAAACTTCAACCTGATTGGTTCGGGTTGAGCAAATTCAGCACGATTTGTGTAGGGTTTTGCCCCTTTAGGGTTGAGCATAGAGGAATTGGGGTTAGGTTCAGTTTTTCTGATTGAAATTTAGGTCAGGTAGGTTGTGGGCCATGGTTTTGAACTAAGGCTAAAGCCCCCTTTTCTTGTAGTGTTGGGAGTAAAGCAGATGTGGCTAGTGATTTAGAGGTCTATAATGGGTTATGGAAGTTGTTATGGATTTGACTTTTGGCTATGGAAATGCTAAAAGTTGATTTGGCTAAACACTTGCCAGTAAAAATAGTTTGCCAATATCTTGAAAATAAATTTCCAAAACTTTATAAATGCTCGCGGTTGAAAATTCATGTGGACCATAGAACCCATGAATTTAATAGCCTTTTGTTTTATGCTACTAGATTTTATAATGTCATTATATTAGAAGTTTGTAGACCGTGAAGGCCATCTCATTAATTGAATACTGTTGTTTTTATTTTTTTCAAACCTTCTTTTAATTCATTGATTAGTTTTCATAAGATTGTACATATTCTGTTGCAAAGGAAAAGAAAGGGCTTGATTTTATTTTTTTTAGCTCTTCTAAGTTTCCTTATCATTCATGTATAGTAGTGCAAACCTTTGCTAAACTGTAGCTCTAATCCGAACTTTGTGTGCAATTTGATCAAGTACATTAATGGTTTAATTTGATCAAGTGCATTAACATCTAATACTACAGTTAACATCTAATACTATCCTATTTCTTTGCAAGATAACATTGTCGTATTTATGGACCCTTGTGCTGCAATTCTTGTTCTCATCATCGTTGGACTCTTATGCATGAGAATCAACGAGGTATCCCTATAACACATGCCTCTTTTTACAAAGCTTTAATTTTTGCTGTTGTTTCTAGTAACTTGAATTGGAATATTTTTCTTTATTATTTCCTTGTCCACTTAAGCTTCTATTTAAGCTTAACAATTTTTCTTAATTCTAAATTATAACTATGTTTTGTTGGTTAAATATTTTTTTATTAGATGAAATAAATAAAAAAAGAAAATTGCCGCTGATTTTTTTTTTAAATGCAAGAATTCCAAGACGGTCCATAACTGTCCTTTTTCAAAGACATTAAATGTACATTGACGACCATATATTGTCAGTGTTTTAGATGGTTTATAACCATCTATCATCAGAGACGGTCCATAACAGTCCTTTTATAGTCCATCTTTAATGATGGTCCATGACCGTCCTTCTTTACAGACGGTCCATAACCATCCTTTTAACATCTATCTTTAATGACGGTCCATGACCATCCTTTAACTAATACAACACAGCAAAATAGGACGGCCCATGCAACGGTTCAAAACCGTCATTTATTGAGATTTGAGATGGTTTTCAACTGTCCTCTTTTTCACAGTTTTGGCGTAGTGTTCTTTCAAGTCCTTTCTTCATCCTTGCACTTGGTTTCCTTGGATGTTTGACATATGAATTCTTCTTTCTTCGTCTCCTAAGATCCATCTTTTGCCTTAGTGATTCTTGAGCATTAAATCCATGCTTTTAGCATTCTTTTCAATTCGAGCTCTCAAATTCACCTTGCAATACAAACATGTACAAAATATACCACTAAGCCTTGTCATTTTCATAAAACCAAGATTAAATGGGGGAAAATATGCAATATTTAACATTCAACACACTCCCCAACCAGCATTTTGCTAGTCTTGAGAAAAAAACATGTGTAAAGCAATTCTTACTTCTCCATGTTCAAACCCTTTTTTAGAAATCAATCCTTTGTGTAATCAAGTATGGATGAGTAGAATTAAGACGAGAAAGTGGAATTTTGAAAACCTAGAGTCGAATCATATAAGCAATCCATCAAATAGGTTCTTTATAGATTAAATCAGAGCTTAGGTTCATATATCAAGTTTTTCAATGTGCTCAGTGAAAATAAACTTAATTTCCATAAAAGTACTATTATTTCATTAGCCATGCTCATCACCACGGATTAATTGAATAACCATGTGCTGATTTCGAACATAGCCCCTTTTCTTCTTTTTCCAAATTTTAATTTTATATCGATGGTCTCTTTTTATTCAGTTAGTCTTCTAATATTTATTCTTTTAAGATTTTTCATTCTTTTTCAGTGTTTTCATGACATTTTTGTTGATCTCACTGTTTTTTAACTGGTTCTTTTCATCTTTTAAGGTGGATAAAATTCTCCAGACTCGATTCTCAACATCTATCAGTGACTCACATGGCCCAATCAGAAATTCGAGTATAACTCACAAAAAGCAACTTGAACGTGTCTCATGACTTAGATTAACATGATATTCAAACTTCCTCTTAATCAATTGAGTGCAAGAATCGTAAGTGATAGGCTACTTAGTTGATCAAAATATAATAATTCAAAATTCAAACTCTATCTTATCATCATATTCAAAACATTCTTTACATGTATAAATTATCATTTTCCAACAAATTTTAACTTGAAATATTGAAAATTTTAAATTTTTTTCCTTAGAACTAAGACAACAAAAAATAATTAATTAGTTAAGAAAATAAGAAAGCATCGATTAGTTTACCTAATCCACACCCCCAACCTAAAATCTACATTGTCCTCAATGTAAAAGATATAAGCATGTAATGTAAAAGAGGCGACGAAAAGAAAGGAGAAGTAATGGAAAGGTAGTACCTGAAGAAGGAATTTTGAGGCTTTTTTCAAGGATCTCAACGTGAAGATGGGTTAGCACAAAGACTAAACAAATGGAAAGCAAGCTATCATAATCCTAAATTTTAAGAAAGCAATAAACCTAACTACACTTCCATCAGACTAGGAGGTTAATCCTGGTAAACAGGATCAATCAGATGTATGGACATGTCCTCTGAATCAAATTTCTTAACAGATGACTTTAAATGATGTCCCTTCACTTTGAAAACATTGTCATTCGTTGGATTCTGAATCTTGACGGCCCCATGAGGATAGACATTTGTAACAGTGAAAGGGCCAGTCCAACGAGATTGGAGTTTACCCGTAAAAAGATGTAACCGAGAATTATACAAAAGGACTTTTTGACCAATTAGGAATGATTTCCAGAGGATGTTCCTGTCATGAAACACCTTCATCATGTCCTTGTAAATTCTCGAGTTTTCATATGCGTCATTCTGGATTTCCTCGAGTTCGTTTAATTGAAATTTGCACAGCAAGCCAGCATTGTCCAGGTTAAAGTTTAGATTTTTAATAACCCAGTAGGCTCTATGTTCCAATTCCACAGGCAAGTGGCAAGCTTTCCCATAGACAAGTCTAAAGAGAGACAATTCCAATTGGGGTTTTAAAGGCAGTACGGTGGCCCATAAGGCATCAGTCAAACGAATTGACCAATCTTTGCGATCAAGGTTAATCGTCTTTTCCATAATGTGTTTAATTTTTCTATTGAAAATCTCAACTTGCCCACTTGTTTGTGGGTGGTATGGAGTGCTCACCTTATGAGAGATGCCATATTTCTTCATTAAGTTTACAAATGGCCTATTATAAAAATGTGAACCTCCATCACTAATAATGGCTCGAGGTGTTCCGAACTAAAAAAAGATGTTTTCTTTTAAGAACTTAATGACTATTTGATGGTCATTGTTCTGGCTTGGGATCACTTCGACCCATTTAGTAACATAGTCTACTGCTAGCAAAATGTATAAATTTCTAAAGGATTGGGGGGAATGGTCCCATGAAATCAATTCTCAAGTAGTCAAATGCTTCAATGATAAGAATGGGATTTAAAGGCATCATATTTTGACAGGACAACGCTCCCAATTGCTAACAACGCTCATAAGCTTTGCAAAACTCATGTATATCCTTGAACATAGTGGTCCAGTAAAAGCCACACTACAGAATTTTGGTCGTGGTCTTTTTAGCAGAAAAGTGACCACCATGGGCCTGAGAGTGACAGAAGGAGATGATATTTTGGTATTCATTGTTTCGCACACATCTCCTTAAAATTTGGTGTGGGTACTATTTGAATAAATATGAGTCATCCTAACCGAACTTACGAACTTCAGCGAATAATTTTTTTTTATCTTGTACAATCCAATGTGTCAGCGTGAAACCGGTGGCAAGATAATTAGCAATATCAGTAAACCAAGGTAATTGGGAGAGTTTAAACAATTGTTCAACAGGGAACATGTCATTTATGGGTGTCATCTCAAGGGAATCAGGAAGTTCAAGTCGTGAAAGATGGTCAGCTATTAGTTCTCTACTCCCTTTTTATTTTTTATTTATAAATCAAATTCCTGGAGTAGGAGGATCCATCTTATCAGGCGGGGCTTAGCATCATTCTTAGAAAGAAGGTACTTAAGTGTCCTATGATTAGTGTAGATGATGATCTTGGATCCGATCAAATAGGACCTAAATTAATCCAAAGCGAACACTACGACTAAGAGTTCCTTCTCTGTAGTAGAGTAGTTCACTTGGGCGGGATTTAGAGTTCTTTTTTAATAGTGAATAATATAGGGCTTATTCTCTTTTCTTTGGCCTAACACCGCCCCAATAGCATAGTCAGATGCATCACACATAATCTCAAAAGGAATGCTCTAGTCAAGTGGCTGCATGATAGGTGTGGTAGTCAACATACCCTTGAGCTTAGTGAAAGCTTTCTAGCATTTCTCAATCTACTCATATGGTACATCCTTTTGAAGAAGATTGCATAGAGGATGAGATAGGTGACTAAACTCCTTTATGAATCATCTGTAAAATCCTTCGTGTCATAAGAATGATCACACATCTTATATGCTCTTAGGTGGAGGTAGGTTGGAGATAAGATCAATTTTAGCCTTGTCTACCTCAATTCTCTTGGATGAGATTATATGTCCAAGAATTATTTCCTTAAAAACCATGAAATGACACTTCTTCCAATTTAGTACCAAATTCTTTTCCTCACATTACTTCAGCATATTTTTCAGATTTTCCAAACATTTGCTGAAGGATGGACCAAAGACTGAGAAGTCGTCCATGAAGACCTTTAAATATTGTCCCCCCATGTTAGAGAAAATACTCAGCATGCATCGCTGAAAAGTGGTGGGGGCATTACATAGTCCAAATGGCATCCTTTGGTAAGCACAGGTGCTATAAAGACATGTGAACGTTGACTTTTCCCGATCTTTAAGGGCTATCTCTATCTGATTGTAGCCCGAATACCTGTCAAGGAAGCAGTAGTAAGAATGACCAACTAGCCTTTCCAAAATTTGATCAATAAAGGGTAAAAGGAAGTGGTCCTTCCTTATGACGGTATTCAACTTTCTCTAATCAATTCACATTCTTCAACCAGTAGTAACTCTAGTTGGCATGAGTTCATTATCGGCATTGGCTACTATGGTGATTCTAAATTTCTTAGGAATCACCTGAGTTGGACTCACCTGTTGATTATCAAATATAGGGTATATTATACCCACATCCAACAATTTAAGTACCTCTTCTTTAACCACTTCTTTCATATTTGTCGGGAGGTTTTCACATTATCCTCAAAATGAACGCGAAGAGTACAAATCAAAGGATCAATTCCCTTGAGATCTGCAATCGACTATCCAAGGGCTCCTTTATGTTTAATGAGGGTAGCGATAAGCATACTCTCTTGCTCTTGCTCAAGGCGGGAAGAAATTACCACCGAGTATGTCTCATCTTGACCTAAGTAAACGTATTTAAGATCAACAAGTAAAAGTTTTAGGTCAAGCTTTGGTGCTTTGAAGCTAGATGGTGGAGGCACTACGTCAGTTTGGGAAAATTTCTCAAATTATGGCCTCCACCGGTTAACTTCAAGTACTAGTGTAGTATCAAGTATAACATCTATCTCCCTAATCATGTCATCATCCAAATGGGGGGAGTATGCCAAGCATGTCTCTACAGGGTTAGAAGATAAGGTCATTAGAGCTCTATCTTCCACGAAAGAGTCTATCATATTAATGTCGTGGGCCTCATCATCATCCTCTGCCTATCTACTCATGTTGAAAAAAATATTGAGCTCCAACGTCATATTTCCAAAAGTCAAATTCATTACCTCATTCATACAATTGATGATAACGTTGGATGTAGTAAGGAACGGGTGGTTAAGTATGACAGGGATTTGAGTGCTCATATCTATAATGGGTTAAGTATCTAGGATGATAAAATCTATTGGATAGTAGAATTAGTCAACCTGGACCAACATATCCTCAATCATCACCTTCGGTACACGAACTGAGCGATCAGTAAGTTGTAATGTAGTCCAGGTGGGTTTTAATTCACCTAAACCCAGTTGTTTGTAGACCGAGTAAGAGATTAGATTTACACTCACCCCAAGTCAAGAAGTGTGTTCTCAATTTGGTGATTCCCAATTATATAAGTTATAGTTGGGCTACCAGGAATTTTATATTTTTGTGGCACATTTTGCTTGAGAATGACACTCACTTTTTTTGTCAGGAAAATTTTCTTTTTGATACTTTGCTGCCTCTTAGTTGTGCATAAGTCTTTTAGAAATTTGGCATATGAAGGAATTTGTTTCACAACATCCAGAAGAGGGATGTTGACCTTCACTTGTTTCAACACCTCTAGAATATCATGTGAGTTGGCTAGTGGTTTTGGTGTAATCAACCACTGGGGGAATGGAGCAATCAGCTTGTTTAGAGGTTCCAGTTCTAATCCATATGGAGTAGTGCTAGGTCTATCATCTGTGTCTTATTCTGGGTCCTTAGACTTTTCAGCCCTTACCGAAGTAAATTTGTAAATTATTTTTTCCACTCCTAAGAGTGGTGATAGACTTAGCTTGCTCCATTGGATTTGAAGAGCTTGGATCAGTAACTCCGTATTGCGGTTTAGGGTTGGGGATAGGTTGAACTGGAAGGATTCCTTTCTCCATAACCGCAACACGTGAGTCTATCTTTTGTATAACCTTAATAAGTTCTTGTAAGGTTTAGAGAGTGTTTTGTTGGATGAGCTCTTGAGTTTGTGAGGGATTTTGAACTGATTCCTCTTGAGGTTTTCCTTGATTTAAGAATTTGTTAGGGATTCCTTGAGGAGTAGCAGTTTGTCCATTCCTCCAACTTGAATTCTATGTGTTTGAAGTGAGTCATTTGAAAGGCCTTTGGTAATTGTTCATGACATTCGATTGCTCATTCAATATTTCTTAGAATGCAGGTATTGATGGATAATTTTCAGTTGTATGAACATTGTAAGCATACATACCACAAACAATTTCCTTAGCCTTATCCTTCTTATGTTCGATGGCGTCGAGTTTCCTTGTGAGACTAGCCACTTTAGCATTTATATCATATTCCTCTTTCAACAAATATATTCTGCCCATCTCCTTTGATTGAGTAGGCTTAGAAGTGGTGTTAGGTCTTTAGGAGATGTCCCATGATTGTATAGTTTCAGCGAGTTTGTAAAAGTAATCCCATACATCATCGACATTTTTGTTCATGAATTCCCCATTGCACATCGTCTCAACGAATTGGTGCATGGAAGATGTCAGTCCTTCATGGAAGAAATTTGTTATGCTCCACGTTTCAAAACCGTGTTGTGGGAATGAACTAATAAGATTCTTGTACCACTCCCAACAATGGAAGAATGTTTCTTGGAAGAATGTTTCATGTTTCTTTTGGGCGAAGCTCATGATCGACTTTCTAATGGTGTTCGTCTTATAATATGGGAAGAATTTCTTTATGAACTCCCTTGTCATGTCATTCCATCTGCCAATAGATCATGGACGTAGTGAATGCAACAATATCTTAACTTTTTCTTTCAAGGAGAAAGGAAAGAGTTTCAGCCTGATTGTGTCCTCAGACACATTAGGAAAACATAAAGTGGTTATTATCTCATCAAACTATTTCAAGTGTATATATGGACTTTCATATTTAAGTCCATGAAACTTTGGAAGGAGTTCGATCACTCCTGGCTTGATATCTATATTTCCTATATTCTCTGAAAAAATCATACAAGAAGGTGTGCTCACCCCCGCCGATAGTAAATAGTCTCGTAAAGTACGAGGCGGGGGTGCATGATGCACCTCATTCTCATCCTGGGCTTCCTCAATTGGAGGTTGAGGTTGATTTACAGGTTGATTAGCAGTCATCACTTCTATTAACTCTGAGGATCTCAAATGGTGTCTAGTCTTGTGACGGATAATCAACCCTTCGACTAATCCCCCTTCACTCAAAAGACGTAGAGTTTTGTCACAAACTCACATGGGCATGAAGCACTCTCAGCTTTTAAGTATAAAATCTAAGAATTGAAAACTATAGCAAATAAGAAGTACTAGAGAGAGAGAGAGAGAGAGAGATTTAGAACGAAGTTACCAGATAGGAGATGATAGGTTAGGATACTTTAAAACAGAGAACAAAGTTGTAGCTATTGTGAAGATGTAATTGAAACTTGTAAATTTAAAGGTGGGAACTAGGGTGCCAAGGATCAACTTATAGCAATTAGGATGCTACCTTAATTGATTCAGGAAACACAACTGGAATCAGAGTCCTATCTTATCCAATTGGAAAGAAAGATAATCAAATCTCTGAACTTCTCATTGATCCAGCCTCAATGAAGGAGAATTGTGAAGGGTTGTAAGGGATTTCATCACCCAACCATGCCCCAGAGATGATGATGAACAATAGGATTTACCAATCCCACAATCTCAAATAGAAAAGAAGATATTCATAGCTATCATAGTATCTATTGTAAATTGAGTCACAACAAACCATAGTAAGCTGAAAAATTCCTTAAAATCAACTAGAAATCAATGGAGTTCAATAAAAACATGAAGCAAAGCAAAGTAAACATCCCAATCATGCTATAAGCTTCACCTCTTAGCCCTAACTAAGAGGTTTAGTTCACCATAGACATGATTAAACTAAAATCTCTTAAAAAAAGCATAAAAACTAACTAAAGAAGAAGAAGAAAACTCTTGGCGGTGACTCTTCACCCTTTTTCTTCACTCCTTAAACCCTAGAAGATCCCTAAGAATGTCCTAGGGACTCCTATTTATAGTTGTAAAGCCCTATCTTATGCAACTCCTTGGAATTTTAGGAAACCATCTTAAATTTACGCACTTCACATAAGTCCGGCATTATGCTTCTATCAAATCGAATTAAGGTTGAAAATCACACTTTCTCGCTGGACAATTTTGCATGATTTCGGTCTGACCAAAGTTGATGCTGAAAAATCAGTGTAGAAAATCTGTCAAATTTAGGTCGGATCGACTCCAACCGAAATCTCCAAGTGAAGCTTTGGTCGGACCAAAGTTGGCTCAGGTCGGACTGAATTATCCTATTTTCTTGCTGGACTATTTTCTGTGATTTTGGTCGGACTGAAGTTGGCTCAGGTCAGACCGAAATGTCCTATTTTCTACTGCAGATTCTATATTCTTTCAACTCCTTTCTTCATCCTTGTACTTGGTTTCCTTAGATGTTTGGCATATGAATTCTTCCTTCTTAGTCTCCTAAGATCCATCTTTTGCCTTGGTGATTCTTGAGCATTAAATCTATGCTTTTAGCATTATTTTCAATCCAAGCTCTTAGATTCACCTTGCAATATAAACATGTATAAAATATGCCATTAAGCCTTATCGTGTTCATAAAACCAAGATATAAATAGGGAAAAATATGCAATATTTGACATAGGGCTATGAAACAACCATAGGGCTATGAAGTTACAGGGGCAGAGAATATGGTTTGCAGGTTAAAGATGTCATTGTACGACTTAAAATAGTCGTCTAGGCAGTGGTATAAAAAAAATTAATTCTTTCATAGTGAGTTAGAAATTTACTAGGAGCGAATACAATCACTATGTCTATTACAAGACACCGAGTGATGGCAAATTAATCATCCAAGTAATGTATGTTGATGACATGTTGATCGCCAGTCATAACATGTTCAAGATAGATATACTGAAGACTCAAGTCATCAGGAACATTTGAGATAAAAAAATATCTTGTGGTTACAAAGAGGGTTCTTGAAAAGGCTGAGCTAACAGTCCTAGAGTGGGGGTGAATAGGACTATGCCAAATTAAAAATTAAATGTAGAATAAGAAAGAACTTAAACAAGATAGCACTAACCAATCCCAAATAGCAGAAATAAATAGCAACCTCAACTGCACAAGTATTGAGAGGTCGATACAAATGTTGTTCTAAGGACAACCTTACACCAAAAACCAATGGCTTATGGTAGGACAACCTAATTACTAGAATGATCTGTGTATCAAAATCCCAAACCGATATAGAGGAATAAAGAATAACACAGAAATAAATATCTACTGCTATTACAACATTCATCACATGTGCAGAAAGTAAATTACAATCATTCACCACAAATGCACAAAAATAAATATTCACCACAACTCCAGGAATTATAGTGGTTCACTTATGTGTACACCAACTATTAGAAAATAGCCACACAACTACTCCAGTCCTAATATCCTCACCCATGGGATATCGGCTTTCACTATGAAATAAGTTTTCCCATGTTCACCCAAAACCTTCACAATTGTGTTCTCGAAGGGCTACCACAATTAAAAACCTCATTCACTGAGATTTTCTGGCTATCTCAATCAAAACCAAAATGAAAGATTTTCTAGCAATCTTACAAACCAAATACAGAAAATTGAAATGTACTTATCTGAAGATTCTCCTTCTGATGAAGCCCGGTAGAAGCAATTTGATGTAGATGTTTAATGTAGATGTTCAATGTCCAATCTCACATATGAAAGGGTTCTTAGGTCTAAATTATTTTTAGATTAAATCAACATGGGCTAGCTTGATTTGATTTTGATCTCACAAAAGGTAAAATCAATATTCCCTTTTCAAAAGAAATAAAATTAAATAGAGATGACAAAATCAAATGCAAAAAGCGATTAAAAGAATCTTAAATACTAACCAATTAGCTTCTAGAATGTGGGGACAAGTTTCTCAGAGTTTTGATTTGAATAGTGTTGAATGAATTGAATAACTCTGAAAATCGTCCTCAATTTATAGGCAAAAATATTGTTCACTCGACTAGCCTAGTGGTTAGCTTAATTGGTCGAAGGACCAACAACATTTCAAAATTTCTGGCACTATAAGATAAGATCACTACTCGACTGGTCGAGTGGCTTGCTTGACTGGTCGAGTGGCCTGCTCGACTGGTTGAACCCTGCAATAGACTGGTCTAATGGGACCCAGAAATGTTGCTGGACTTTGAGTCGAGCCTACTCGACTGGTCGAGCACTGTTCACTTGACTGGTCGAGCAATATCTAGGACTGGTCGAGGGTCCAACAGAAAATTTTAAATATTCATAACAAACCTTGGACTGGTCGAGAAAATTCTTGGACTGGTCGAGCCAATGTCTGGACTAGTCGAACCATGACTAGGACTGGTCAAAGAATAACCTATAAAATTATCAAATGACTTATGATATTGTATGACCTATCCTAAGGTCAATCTGAGGTCAAACAAACCTTACTTGTGAGATTGATTCATCATATATCATTCTCTTGAAGTAGTTAAAGCTTGAAGACTTGATATAGTACTTGAACTTCTTATTCTTGAACCTCTTGATCTTGTACTTGAACTTCTTGTTCTTGAAAGTGAACTTCTTGATGTTGTACTTGAACTTCTTAATCTTGTACTTGAAGGTCTTGATCTTGTACTTGAATATAAAAAAGATTGGCAAGGATGACATGAAGTTGATCTTACAACAACCGCTAAACAAGATGCAGATTCCAAGCAGTTTTGGCATAACAAAATTTAACAAACCTAGGAGTTAGATAAGATAACATTTAAAATCTCCCCCTTTGTCAAATTTGTGACAAAACAAGCCAAGACCTAGAAAGAATCATGCACTAGTTAGATCAATAAAGAATCATGCATCAGTTAGATCAATAAAGAATCATGCATCGGTTAAATCAATAAAGAATCATGCATTAGTTAAAAACTGGCCAGTATAAATCAATACTGCCCCTTAATACAATACTCCATAGAAACCAAGCGAAGAGAGTAAATAAATAACCTTCTTTCTCCCCATTCTCCACAGTAACTTCCACTCCATAGAATAAACATACAAATTCTCCCCCTTTTGTCATAATATGACAAAGGAAAAAAACATAGGATGGAAATATAAGAGAAGAATAAGAGCATTGATTAATGAGAATAAGAAGTAAGATTGCGATCACAGAATGAATGTTAAGATAACCATTAAAAACATGTTCACATAAACAAGAAAACATGTCCAAGAGTCAAGAGATATCTAAGTATTAAAGTTATTACATATTAAAAATTCAAAACTAATCTGAACCAAAAGAAGGAGCAGGTATGAAATGATCAAGTTGATGAAGTCCCTTGTTAATACGCCTAAGATAGTTGTGCATATATCTAAATTTCATATCTTGGGACACATGTATACCCTCTACCTTCTCCTCAAGAGATAGCAAATGCAAATCAAAATTAGAAGGTTGATAATCAGGATCAGCCGCAGAGTCAGACTCAAGTTCATCAAATATGTCATCCAAATTGACATCATCTGGAGGTAAAGCTTCCTCCTCTTCAGTTGCTTCAGCTGCTCCACCAGCACCTATATCAACTTGTCCTGGAGCCAACCTTAAATTCATCTTATTTATGTTCGAGTTGTTGAATGGTAGTTGGTTAATTGGAGCTTCTGCAAAAGGCATAGCCATAAGACAATGGGTGGCTAGTGCAGTCATGAGATAATCAAAAGGTATATCGCTATGACCTAAGTGGAGATGAAACTGAATAATGATGTAACAGATAAGGGATGGAAGACAAACGGAAACACTAGTAACAATTGAATGAAGAATATGAGCCATGAATGTAGTAAGCTTGGTTTTGTTACCAGATTTATGACAGACATTTGAAATAAAAATCTAATGGAGAACCCTGTATATGGGTAACATAAACTTTGAAGCGAGCGCATTCCTAGAACTCCATTCCGCATTCATGGTGCATAAGACTCTAGTGAGCATTCTCTTTTTAGATTCAAATGGTTTTGTTACTATTGTATGAATGTGAATACTGTCATCATTAGCTGGAAGGTCCATTAATCCAGAAATTAGGTGACGGTCCACTTCAATTGGACCTTCTCTAGTTGTAATTGTAAACGTTAGATCCTCAGCAGAGAAGTCACTAATGCAAGCATACATGGCATGCGCAATGGAGCGATATACCGGTCCACCCCAATGTAAAATGTTATCACGTTGGTCGATTATTCAGCCTCAGCTGTGGACAGGGATATGGAACTTTGTTTCTTACTTAGCCAAGAAACCAAACGGTTCTCGACATAGAAACAACCATTGCTGGTTGATTTACGATCATTAATGTTACCAGCCCAATTGGCATCTGTATAACCAGCTAATTGCACACTAGTATCATGACGATACCAAAGACCAAGATTGGCAGTACTAGCGACATATCGCAAAATATGCTTAACAACAATCAGGTGTGACTCTTTAGGGTCCGATTAACATCTAGCACAAATACCTACGCTGAAACCAATATCAGGTCGGCTCGTAGTTAAATATAAGAAACTACCTATCATACTGCGATACAACTTAGGATCTATATTTTTACCTGTTGAATCCTTAGAGAGTTTAAGTGTCATACTCATAGGAGTATTGAAGTTCTTACAGCTCTCGAATCCAAAATTTTTCACCAAGTTTAGAGCATACTTGGTTTGAGAGATAAATATTCCTTCAGTAAGTTGTTTCACTTGCAGACCTAGAAAATAGTTTAATTCTCCAACCATGTTCATTTCAAACTCGGACTTCATTAATTCTGCAAACTCAACAGACATGTTAGCGCATGTAGATCCAGAGATAATGTCACCAACATATATCTGCACTATTAGAATGTGATCATTGTATTTCTTTACAAACAATATCTTATGAACACTTCCCATTACAAAGTTATGACTTAGTAGAAACTTAGTCAAATTTTCATACCATGCCCTGGGAGCTTGTTTTAAACCATAGAGTGCTTTTTTCAGATGATAAACGTGATTAGTATGTTTAGAGTTTTCAAAACCTTGAGGCTATTCTACATAAACTTCCTCATGCAAATCACTATTCAAGAAAACATTGTTGACATCCATTTGATATATTTTAAATTTTTTGTTACAAGCAATGGATATGAGCAGTTTGATAGATTCAAGATGAGCTACTGGGGCAAAGGTTTCATCATAATCGATGCCTTCTATCTGAGTGTACCCTTGTACAACCAGACTCGCCTTATTTCTTATAATGTTACCTAATTCATCAGACTTATTTTTAAAGATCCACTTGATTCCAATTATATGTTTATCATTAGGTCTAGGAACCAAATGCCATACATCATTTTGAACAAACTGATTGAGCTCTTCTTGCAATGCTACAATCTAGTTTTTGTCAGTGAGGGCTTCTTTTACGTTAGTCAGTTCTATCTGAGATGTAAAGCACATGTAGCTGCACGTATCTTCTAATTGTTTACGAGTGCGCACACCAGTGAGAGGATTTCCAAGGATTTGATCAGTTGGATGATCTTTAACTAATTGTAGTTCAATGTCATTATTTCGACCAGATGAAGAGTCTAGTTTATCAATTAATGAGACTTCATCTTCTTCTGAACTAGTGGTTGATGTATTCAGATGATCATCTATTACAACATTAATAGATTCCTGAATTACACCACACCTCTAGTTAAGGACCCAATACGCTCGACTATTTAGAGCATACACTAAAAATATTCCTTCATCACTTTTGGTGTCAAATTTACCCAGGTTTTCTCGGTCACGTAAGATGTAGCACTTGCCGCCAAAAACTCAAAAGTATTTGACAGTAGGCTTCTTATTAAACCACATTTTATAAGTAGTTTTATTATTTGATCTTCTAGTATAAACGCGGTTAATTATATAATAAGTAATATTTACGGCTTCAGCCTAAAGATTTTTAGGAAGCTTCATACTATTTAGCATCACATTGTCATTTCTTGAAGCACTATATTTTTCCTTTCCACTACACCATTTTGTTGTGGTGTTTTAAGCACAGAATATTCATGTGATATTCCTTGGTCACTGCAAAATTTCTCAAAACTGCTATTTTCAAACTCAGAACCATGATCACTTCGGATCTTAGTGACTTGTGATTCTTTTTCAATTTGGATACATTTAAGTATCCTTTTTACTTCGTCGAGAGTTTCTGATTTCTTTCTTAAGAAGACCACCCAAGTATGCCTGGTAAAGTCATCTACAATGACCAAAATATACTTCTTGCCACCTCGACTCTCCGTTCTAGTTGGTCTAATGAGATCCATGTGGAGAAGTTCGAATGGTTTAGATGTGGCATTGGAGTTCACCTTTTTATGAGCACTCCTGGTTTGTTTACCAAGCTGGCACTTGCCACATATTTTATCCACTTTCTTTACTTTGGGTAGACCTCTTACCAATTCAATTTTGCTCAATCTATACAAGTTGGTAGTATACATGTCCTAAGTGCTTATTCCATAATTCGGTCTCATTAGTTTAGACCATATAACACGATAGCTTATATGAGCTTGAATCAGTAACTATTTAGTTCTTAGAAGTTCTGCGACTAGTTAATATTATAGAACCGTTCTTATTCAAAATTTCACATCCTTGGTAAATTTTACACTGATTATTAACGCATATTTGAGAGATGCTTAATAGATTATGTTTTAAACCTTCTACATATAAAACATTCTCAAATAGAGGAAGGTTAAAGAGTTAAATAGTACCTTGGCGGACAATTCTATAGTTTCTACCGTCACCGAATGTGACTGAACCATCAGTCATGTCTTTGAGATTGGTGTACAAATCTTTGTCACCTGTCATATGTCTAGAGCATCCACTATCTAGGTTCCACTTTGATTGACTAGAAGCCTTGAAAGTAGTGTGAGCAACCAAACAAATAACCTTAGGGACCCATTTCATTGCAATTTTGGGTTTAGGAGCATACTTGGTATTCTTATGTTTCCAGTTGTTATAAGTCATACCCACTGAGTTAGATTTTAGAAGCTCCTTAAGTAGATCCATAATTTTTCAGCTAAAGGGTTATGATTCTGATTTCTATAGTTGATATGATTGCTTTTAGGTTTAAAAGTCTGAAAAGTTTTATTATTTTGAGAATTATTTTGATTCAGACTTTTCCCTTTTGAGTTGGAAGACTCCCCTCTAACAAATTTAGGTGGAGTATTCTTATATTTGGGAGGAATACTTTTATCATAGCCCAATCCAGATCGATCGCCACATTTTCTAGATCCAGATAAAAGTTTTTCTAATTTAGGATCACCTTGGGCATACCTCTATGTTTCCTTCAAACTCAAAAGTGAAGAGACATCTAATTTTAGCTTTTCATTTTCAGATTTTAAGTTTTCAACTTGGAAAGTTTTGAAATCTAAGTCGCACTTAGTTTTTTCAAAGCAATCTGAAAAGTGTGATTTTTCTAAGACTAGATTATCAAAATTCTCTTTTAGTTTACAAAACTTTTCTTTCTGAAGTTTTAACTTTACAGCTATTTTGCAACTTTCCCTATATAGGGCATCATAAGCATCTTGAAGGTCTTCTTCATTTTCATGGTCACTACTCAGATTTTCTTCACTGGTTGAATCATCAATATCTGAGAAAGTGAACTTGGCTAGAGTCATTAGGGCTTTAACATTATTAGCCAACTCAATTTTAGAATCTTCTGACTCAGAAGAGACTTCAGAGCAGGAAGATTGATCCCATGTAGCTAACATACCTTTCTTTTTAGACTTGTCCTTCTTATGACATTTGTTTGCTTGTAACGTCCCAAAAAAATCTGTACAAAGATCAAGTACAACCTTAGTCAGAACAACCTAAGGACTGCGTTCGGTTATATAACTTAGATGGAATTTAGTTAAGTACTAAATAATCTATGGATTAAGCTTGGGCCACCATTTTCATACTTGAGAAGGCCTAAAACCATGAGTACCACTGACTCAATGTCATCTTAAGACCTAGGAGAAATCCCAAGGGCCTATCGCTCTCAGGAGTATATTGAAACTCAGTAATGGACCTAGACCGCACGTTAAGGGTCCGATGACCACGAAACTATAGGACTATGTCCGTCCTACTGGGCTTGACAACCATCGCTGGAATTAAGCCCAGATAGTGTCCAAAAATGTCCAACTTAAGCCATGAGTGAAGTGCATGAGAAACGCGAATATCTTTAAAAAATGAATTGAAACTTAAGTGAATTAAGTCATTCGCTCTCATGCAAAGTTAAAGAATTCGGACCGTTAGTTTGTGACTAAACTTCACCCATAGGAAAAGAAAATTTCCTTGCACATATCCGTATAACTGTGGCCCCGATTGAACATTTACGATCGTTGATCTGAGACAGGCTCTCCACGGTCAATTGGCTTATCCGATCACACCAAAATCATGTCCTGGCAGGGATCCATTGTCAGGGAGTGTACCCCATGACGTAGATGAGCTATGAGTCTCCCTATGAGCCCTGTTCGTCAGAAATAGCCGCCCATGGGGTAAAACCATGTATATAGTGGCCCTGGGGCCATTTACATCACATCTGGGCCTATAAATAGCCCTCATTTCACCCCTTCTCCCTTATATACGAATTTCACAAACCTTAAGGGAGAAAGAAGAGAAAAGAGAGAAAAGAGGAAAGAGGAGAGACGTTGGGAGAGTGCTATAGAAACCTTCTTCCACACACCCACACGCCAAATCACCACCCCATTTCACTACCCGAACCTCTTTTGACTATGATTTCGGGTAAGAAATACCAACCCTAATATCAAGATAGAGCTCCAAGATAGTTTTTCATCAACCTAGCTAACTAGTTTCATCATTTAGGTGCCCAACGTTCCATTTTTGGAAATGTAGAATTTGGACCGAGTATGAGTCAAGCATACTAATGAAAGGTGCAGACTATAAATGCTTAAGTTAAAGTCTATCAATGCTTTCATGTCAGCCAATGATTTATGTTTGCCTTGATTGCTACCGTATTGCCTTAGATACGCCGATTTCCGTATGAAATACACCTATGAACTATAATATGTAAATGATGTAATCTATGTGTTTATTGAAATGTTTAAATGAACAATTGCAAATGATTTGTGCTTGACATGATTTCTAATATAAGATTCAACAATGTTATGTGCATATGGATTTCTCTGTCCAAAGAATTGATAAAACATGTGTTGTAACTAACGTAGTCTATATGTTTGTTAAATTGTTTAAATGAGAAATTGTTGATGATTTGTATTTACTATAAGTATTAAGGTAGGATTCCCTGTTGTCTTATGCATATGTATGTTTTCCTTTATGAAATCAATTGATAAAATGCAAGTTATATTTGATATGGTCTATGTGTTTGATGAAATGCCCAAATGAGAAATCTACTTGGATTATTTTGTTGAATGCTAGGATGGATATTACACATGGTTGTAGTAGCATTTAGATAATATTGGGGCTACAGACGTAGCCCAGGAAATCGGTAAAAGTCCTTGTTCGGGTGTTCGAATTAGTCTCACCATCTTAAGTAAACTCGATGAATCCGAGTTGCACGACGATTGTCGACAGTGGCTAGGCCACGAGGAGTGCTTATGCTCTCCATGTTGATTAAGTCAGCGTGCGCCCATACCAATCTAGCTTGCCTAATGAACCGATTGACCTATTGTGTGTTTATAATGTATGGACGCGACTGCTTGAATCTAAGGTACCCCTTACCAATGTAAAGATTCACTTTAACCATAGTACCATGATCCACTAAGACTCATGAGTTGGACATGGTGGTATGGGACACCGTGTCTGAGCTGTTAGCCTACACTGGGGTGACGAGCCTCCCCATAATGACCATAAGCAACTAAGACTTGTGAGCCGGGCATGGTGGTATGGGATACCGTGTTCGAGCTGTCGGCCTACGCTGGGGTGACGAGCCTCACATATTGACCGCAAGTACAACTTCTTACAACTTGCCTATCATATGTGTTTGACTAGGAGTAACGAAGCTATAACTTGCCTATCGTATGTGTTCAACTAGGAATGAGGAACCTAGATGGATCCAGAATATAGAAGTAGGACCACTGCAGTTGTCCAATGCCAAATGTTCGATTTAGGTCAATGATATAAAGGGAGGTACCCTAGCTTCCCAAACTTACTATATGAATGAGCATAATTGGCTAACACGACCATGCATCACACTACATTAGTTAGGATGTGCCAAAAGGCATTAGAGTTGCACCGTTTTGAGGAAGTGTTGTCATTTGTGAAATAGGCTAACGAAGTCAGGTGTGAGGGAGCATTGATGTGAGGGCATGCATCATTACTTGCACCCCATTCCTGCATTAAAAAGAGTAGCTAGGAAGTAATTACTATGATTGCTTTATCATTACTGCTTTGATTGACTTGATAACATGTGTAACTTTTACCTTATAGAACCACTGAGTTGATCACTCACTCCCACTCTAGGATGGTGTTTTAAAACACCAACCAGACTCTGATGTAGATACAAGTACTTATGATGTCTATACGATGGAGCAGGACTTCTTGGATGAGGAGGAAGAATTCTCCTACTTCCAGCTCTCGGGCGGGTCGAGGTAGACCACGGGTCGATACACAGGGACCACTGGGGACATCTGGGCTTAGTTGGACACTTTCACATAACCATATTTTGTTCATTTTGAAACAATACATGTATATATTGAACTCGGTTATGTATTCATACTCTGGAAGAAACCTTGTGAATCATCTGTATACTTATACAGATATGTTTAGAATTCCGCACTTACTTAACTTAATTAAATCCGGAGTATGATGTGTTGTTTAGTATAATCTCATGCATGCTTAACTCATGAAAATGGAAGAAACCTGAATATCATCATCCATAATGCATAAGTGATGTTCTGAATCTCGGGAGTAGAGCTTTGCTCAACCCTCGAAATTCAGGGTGTTACATTGTTAGATGCTCATATTCATGGCAGTTGAAGCATTGGTTGTCTTGAGGAGATTTCCAAGTTTTAGATCTACCCTTTTTCTTTTCAGAGGGTTTTTGAAAATCAACTCTCTTTTTGCTTTTGAAAATTTTATAAAACTTCTTTGCTAAAAGCGTCATATCATCCTCTGAGTTTTCGCAATCAGAATTATTATAATCATGAGAAATACTTTTAGAAGATTTTAGGGCTATGGATTTACCTTTAGGAGCCTTAAAATTTAACTCGTAGGTTTGTAAAGAACTAAAAAGTTCTTCAACCTACATGTTATCCGTATCACGAAGTTCCTAAATGGTAGTGACTTTTGAATTGAACCTATCAGGCAATGAGCGCATTATTTTTGCACAGACTTTACTTTATAGGATGATATCTCTAAGACCCCACATTGAGTTGACTATGTCATTTAACTTAGTATAGAAGTTCATGAATGTTTCACTTTCTTCCATAAGTATTTCCTCAAACCTAGTGGTGAGGATTTGCAGTTTAGATTTCTTGACAGCAGTCATACCCTCGTGTGTCATTTCTAAGATATCTCGGGATTATTTTGCAGTATCACAAGATATAATCCTTTTGAATTCATCTGGTGATAGTGCACAAGTAATTGCATTTAAAGCCTTAGCATTGTCACTGCCCTCATTTTCCTGAAGAGTGGTCCATGTATTATAAGGTGTAACCTTAAGTGTTTTAAAACCATCAATGCCTAAAACTTTAATGGAAGGTGGGTTCCGTCTAGTTACTATGGATTGCCACACATTTTCATTGATAGATTTCAAGAAAATTCTCATCTTGGCTTTCCAATGAGCATAATTAGAGCCATCGAATGGTGGTGGCCTAGTAATTGAAAGGCTATCAAAATTTGACATGATATAAGCTCAGATCGGTTAGCTCAGGAAATAAATCCAAATAAATGAGCTATTAGGCTCTGATACCACTTGAAAAGGCCGAACTAATAGTCCTAGAGGGAGGGGGGCGAGTGGGTTAAATACGAATATGCCAAATTAAAAAATTAAATGTGAAATAAGAAAGAATTTAAACAAGATAACACTAATGAACCCCAAATAGCAGAAATAAATAGCAGCCTCAAATGCACAAGTATTGAGAGGTTAATATAAATGTTGTTTTAAGGACAACCTTACACCAAAAACCAATGGTTTATGGTAGCACAACCTAATTACTAGAATGATCTGTGTATCAAAATCTCAAACCGATATAGAGGAATAAAGAATAACACATAAATAAATATCTACTACAGTTACAACATTTGCCACATGTGCAGAAAGTAAATTACAATCATTCATCACAAATGCAAAAAAATAAACATTCACCACAACTCTAGCAATTATAGTGGTTCGCTTGTGTGTACACCAACTGTTAGAAAACAGCCACACAACTACTCCACTCCCAATATCCTTACCAACGGGATATCGAATTTCACTACTAGGTCCACCCAAAACCTTCATAATTGTTTTTTTAAAGGGCTACCACAATTAAAAACCCCATTCACTGAGATTTTCTGGCTATCTCAGTCAAAACCAAAATGAAAGATTTACTGGCAATCTTACAAAGCAAATACACAAAATTGAAATGTACTTATCTGAAGATTCTCCTTTTGATGAAGCCTGGTAGAACCAATTTAATGTAGATGTTCAATGTCCAATCTCACATATGAAAGGGTTCTTAGGTCTAAATGATTTTTAGATTAAATCAACCTGGGCTAGCTTGATTTGATTTTGATCTCATAAAGGGTAAAATCAATATTCCATTTTCAAAAGAAATAAAATTGAATAGAGATCACAAAATCAAATGCAAAAAGCTATTAAAATAATCTTAAATACTAACCAATTAGCTTCTAAAATGTGGGGACAAGTTTCTCAGAGTTGTGATTTGAACAGTGTTGAATGAATTGAATAACTCTAAAAATCATCCTCAATTTATAGGCAAAAATACTGTTCACTTGACTGGCCAAGTGGTCAACTCAACTGGTCAAAGGACCAACAACATTTCAAAGTTTCTAGCGCGATAAGATAAGTCACCACTCGACTAGTCGAGCCCTGCACTCGACTAGTCGAGTGGGACTTAGAAATGTTACTGAACTTTGAGTCGAACTTGCTCGACGGGTTGAGCACTGTTCACTTGACTGGTCGAGCAGTCTTCAGGGCTGGTCGAGGGTCCAATAAAAAATTTTAAAAATTCACAACAAACCTTAGACTGGTCGAGAAAATTCTTAGACTGGTCGAGCCAGTGTCTGGACTAGTCGAACCATGACTAGGACTGGTTGAAGAATGACCTATAAAATTATCAAATGACTTAATATTGTATGACCTATCCTAAGGTCAGTCTAGGGTCAAACAAACCTTACTTGTGAGATTGATTCATCATATATCATTCGCTTGAAGTAGCTGAAGCTTGAAGACTTGATATAGTACTTGAACTTCTTGATGTTGTACTTGAACTTCTTGATCCTGTACTTGAATGTCTTGATCTTGTACTTGAATGCAGACAAGATTGGTAAGAATGATATGAAGTTGATCTTATAACAACCACTAAACAAGATACAGATTCCAAGAGGTTTTGGCATAACAAAATTTGACAAACCTAAGAGCTAGATAAGATAGCATTTACAGTTCTCAGCATAAATATTCATAGAGACATGAAGAGGAGTAGGCTTTAGTTATCTCGGGTAGAATACCTTGAGAATGTGTTGATCAAGTATGAGATGGAAAAGGTTAAACTGGTTAGCATTCCCCATACAGCTCACTTCAAGCTTTCTTCAGAACAATGTCCTAAATCAAATAAGGAAAAGTAGGATATGTCTCATATGCCTTATTCAATTGTTGTGTAGTTTAATATATGTCATAGTCTATACGAGATCAGATATTTCACAGGCATTTGGTGTTGTGAGCAGATACATGTCTAACCCTGAAAAGCAACATTGGGAAGTGGTGAAATGGCTACTTTGATACATTGGAGGTACAAAAGATTACATCTTAACTTTTGAGAAGACAGGGGTCAAGTTAGTCAGGTCTGTAGATTCAAATTACGCAGGCAGTGTGGACACCAGAAATTTGACTTCGGGTTACTCATTTATGCTAGCAGGTAGAGCAATCAGTTAGATGTCGAAGCTTTAGTCTATGGTGGCTCTTACCCCAACCAAAGAGGAGTATATGGTGGTGACGAATCCATTAATTCAAGGAAGATGTTTGGTTGAGAGGCATGATAAATCAATTGGGGCTATAGCAGGAGGCCGTGCTAGTTAATTGTGATAGTGAGAGCACTATCAGTTTGGCTAAAAACTCTGTTTATCATTCATGTACTAAACACATTGACGTTCGTCACCATTTTATCATATAAGTACTTGAGGAAGGAGGTGTGACTCTGGAGAAGATTCACACCAGCGTGAATCCGATGGACATCCTCACTAAGGTGGTTCCTATAGATAAGTTCAAGTTTTATGCGCCTTCTCTGAGCTTAGTGAATGCGTAAAAGGTTGGGTTGGACATGAGCCGAGTCAACTCGAGAAACTTGATCGACTCGACTCAAAAAAACTTGCTTCAACTCAGTGGGACGAGTTGAGTTAAGTCACACTCAGGAGCTCGACTCAGAAAACGAGTCAAGTTTAAGCACCAAGTCACTCGACTCGACTTGACTCAAATTCGGCTCGACTTAGGCTCAACTCGACTCGAACTCAACTTGACTCACTGTCATATAAAATGGGTTTTAAAATCCCATACCCTAATCTAACAAGACCGGACGCGAAGACGCTTGCCCTTCTCCCTTTCTCCCTTTCCTCCTCTTCTCATTCTCCTTCCCAAAGGCCAAAATCCAAATCCAAGTACCGAATCCCCTCTTCGGTGTTTCCTTTTCCTCTTCTTCTCATTCTCCATTTCTCCCTCCCAAATCTGATTCAAGCATCCAAAGATTCCTACCCTTCGTTGGAGTGGAGCCTGGAACTGAAGAGATTGGTACTCTCTCTCTCTCTCTCTCTCTCTCTCTCTCTCTCTCTCTCTCTCTCTCTCTCTCTCTCTCTCTCCTCTCTCCTTTTCCTATGTTGTGGCCCTTGCTGGTTGCACGTTTCGGCCATTGTGGGTTGTGTTCACAACCCTAAGTGTAGGGTCGCGATGCAGTAATAATCTCGGTAAGACCGAGGTTGGATCCACAAGGACTAATCTCATGTGTTTTCTGAAAGCAACTAGAAGAAGAACTAGAAAAAGATGTAAACCCAAATCTGAGATATTTTGAGGGAGTAATTGTGAATAGATTAATTAAAAACTAATAAATTTGAAGGTGGGAACTAGAGTACCAAGGATCCACTTGTAGTAATGGGGAAGCTACCTTGCATAATTCAAGGACACAATTGGAATCAGAGTCCTATCCTATCCAATTGGTAAGAAGAGATTTATCAGATCTCTGAACTTCTCATGGATCTAATCATCAATAGATGAGAGTGGTGAAGATTTGGAAGTGATTCCGTCACCTAACCATACTAAGTAGACAAGGCAAACAATAGAAATTTACCAAACCCACGGCCAATCGTAAGAGAATTGTGAAAGTTAGTAAGGATTCTATCACTCTACCATGCCCAAGGGATGATGGTGAATAACAGGACTTACTAATTTCACAATCTCAATTTAGGAAAAGACGATATCTCAAGCTTTCGCAGATCTATTGTAATTTAGGTGACAATAATCCATTAAAAACTAAAAATATTCCTTCATAATCAAACTAGAATCCAAGAGAGTTCAACAAAACATGAATCAAAACAAAACAAACATCCCAATCACACTACAAGCTTCACCTCTTAGCCATACCTAAAAGGTTTAGACAACCACAGACATGATTGAACTAAAGACTCTTAAACAAAACAAAAAGACCAACTAAAAAGGAAGAAGAAGTCATGGATGGTGGCTCCACCCTTTTGCTCCACTCCTCAAACTATTTAAGATGCCTAGAGTGCCTTAGGGACCGTTATTTATAGTTTTAGGCCTTAGACTTTTGCACCGAGTGAAAATTTTGAAAAACTGTCTCAAATTTACCCAATCCGTGTAAAAATTGCGTAACGCTCGACTAGTCGTGGGACGTCCTCGACCGGTCGTTGGACATCCATGGCCAGTCGTGGGACACCCTCGACTAGTCGAGTAAGACAGAAATTTAGTTGTTTTACTCACTGGAGTTTGAGTCGAGGCACCTCAACCAGTCAAGCTTCGACTGGTCGAGCGGTGTCCAGGACTGGTCATGCGTAGCCTGGACTGGTCGAACAGAGGCTAGGACTAGTCGAGGATTACGTAATTTCACTTCAAAACTCTGATTTTCGTCATTCTTGACTTGATTTTCTTAGATCTTTAGTGTGTGCATTCTTTATGCTTGGTCTTGAAAGATCCATTCTTGTCTTTGGTGATTCTTGAGCGTAAAATCCATGCTTTTAACATCCTTTTCAATCCAAGCTCTTAAATTCACCATGCAACACAAACATGATTAAAATACAACATTAAACATTATCATGTTCATAAAACCAAGTAATAAATGGGGTTTAATATGCAATATTTGACCCTCAACACAATCTCCAACCAGCATTTTGCTAGTCCCGAGCAAAGTATGCGAAAATTGAACCTTAATGCACAATGTTTAAACCTTTCTCAGAAAACAATCTTTTCTGTAATCAAGTATGAATGAGTAGACTCAAGATGAGAAATTGAGATTTTGAAGACCTAGAGTTGAATCACATAAGAAATCGATCAATCAAGTTCTTTATCCATTAGGTTAGAGCATAGTTCGTATATCAAGTTTTTCAAAGTGTTCAGTGAAAATACTATCTTTCCATAATGTTAGCCATGCTCATCACTTCAAGATTGGTTGAAAAGAAAAGTACTGATTTTGAACTTATCCCTTTTCCTTTTTCCTCCAGTTTTGAATTTTATATCGATGGTTATTTGTGTTCATTCAGTCGTTTCATCTTTTCTTTTTCTTTTTCTTTCAGACATTAGATCCTTTTCAAAGACATTTTTCATTCCCCTCAAAGATGTTGTCATTCTTCATTCTTTATGACCTTTTTGTCAATCTCCTATTTTTTAACTGGTCCTTTTTTTTCTTTTTTTTTTAAAGGTGGATAAAATTTTCCAGCCTCGATTCTCAATATCTTTCAACGATCATCATACTAACAATCAGAAAATCTAGTACTATTCATAAAAAACAATTTGAATAACATAATACTGGAACTTACTCTTAAATAATTGAATGTAAGAACCATAAGTGATAGGTTACTTAGTTGCTCCAACTCCAACAATTCAAAATTCGATTTATATCTCATCATCATACTCAAAACAGTCTTAAATACACAACTTATCGCTTTCTAAATAGATAAACAGTGAAAATTTTTCAAAAATTTTACAAATATTGCTTAAGACTGAGAAAATACTGATTAGGTTACCTAATCTCCCATCCCTAACCTATAATCTACATTAACCTCAATGTAAAAGAAATAAGCATGATTTTCAAAAGAGATAATGTAATTGAAAGAGAAGTGATGGAAAGATAGTATCTGATAAAGAAATTTTGAGGCTTTTTTCAAAGGATCTCAGTGTGAAGGTGGGTTAATATAAGAGGACTCAACAGACGATAAGCAAACTATTTTAAAATAGCGGGAAACAAACTATCTTAAAACAACTGAAAGCAACAAACTAATCCTAAACTAGGAAAGCATGGGAAAAGCTACTCAGCCATGCCGCAAGGTTCCTCCTCCGACCAATACCTTGATAAATTTCTCAGTAGGTTTCTCAACAAGATCATCCAAAAGCCCTTTTTGGAATAGGCTTGGATGCCCTGGAGCACGAATTTCCAAAGAAATTTATGGACCTCGGCAAAAATTTATCATTGAAACGCTTAAGATATCCAAAGTATATATGATTCACCTGTGACAGAAAAAGTTTCAATGTTAGTACTCCATGGTGAATCAGAGACTACAAGTAAATAAAATTCAGAAAAATTCTCAGAAAGTGATGTAGTCTTAACACATTCCGAAGTTTCGAACTCCAGTTCAATTTTCATCTCCTCATCCTTTAATGGTAAACATTCAGGGTCTGAGGAAGCAGGGGCTTCAGAATAAAGGTTCTCTCGGTCCATGACAACCACTAAGGAATTGTCTTGTGAGGAATCTACTATTTCTTTTATCATAAAATC
Source organism: Magnolia sinica (assembly GCF_029962835.1). Taxonomy (NCBI): domain Eukaryota; kingdom Viridiplantae; phylum Streptophyta; class Magnoliopsida; order Magnoliales; family Magnoliaceae; genus Magnolia; species Magnolia sinica. The sequence continues at coordinate 97,541,714 of NC_080574.1, read as the reverse complement.
ATTTAAATCTGTAAAATCTGCTAAGCAATCATCCAAAGAGTTGGGACATTCAGCTGAGAGTGACTCATTTTTCACATTAAAGTTTGTGATGATATGCCTAAGGATTCCATCGTCTCTAGAAGTGGATGGACATAAACTCTCTTGCTCCTGCCCTCTACAGACAGATTGAGGGTTAGTAGATGAAGTATCGATGTGAAGACTCTGTTAATTGATACTACTCAGAAGAGGCATTGAATCGTAAAAAATTGACAGTTCAAATGGTGATCTCAACTAGGTGGCCTCAAATTCCAGAGTCCTATTAGGCAACTCGTCCATCTCCATAACCATCTTATAAGTTAAATCAGGGGAGTAGTCTAAACATATCTCATAAAAGTTGGAAGGGTTAGTTGAAAGTGGTTCATCCTTCACATTTAAATCGGTCATGTCAGATAGGTGGGGTAGATCACTATAGTCAACAACTTCCTAAACCTCTTGATCGTTGATATGAGCCAAACTTGATATTGAATCTAGGGGGATTTGAGCTATACATTCATGATAATCATCCTAATACTCATCATCTTCCAATTCAGTGCAGTACACCCTTGGAATGGGATCGCTTTCCTCACATTCTGCTCCTAGATTGGATTGAGATTCGAATAGACTCACCTCTTCCTCATCATTGAAACCAATTGCATAAGTGTGTCAATATTGTTATATTTGAAAGAAACCCATGTCTCTTGATCATTCCTTTGGATCGTCATCGAGATCGACTCTTCGGGAAATTGAATCATATGCTCATTAACGGAATCTAACTCCTCATTCCAAATTCTGGAGTTCTCCACAAACGAGTTGGGATCACTTTCCTCGCATTGTGTTTCTGGATTGAGTTGTGGCTAGGACGAACGAGCCTCTATTATCTTATCGATGCGCAATGCAAGTGCCTCTATCATTTTTCTAATGCCAGCAAAATCGTACGTGCAATCCTAAAGTGACTCATCTTAAATCGTTTTTATTGGTTTCAAAGGTAGAGGACGCAGGAGAATTATTATTATGATGTATTGCTAGTTCATCTTCCCAATATTGATGTTTCCATTGGTTATAGTCATACCGATCATAGGTGGGAGAATCTATGGTTGATAATAATTCTCACTCCCATAATTATGACAACCCCAACATTCACATACTGTTTCCTTAATCTGTGGAGTGTAATTATTCTCCCCTATATGATCTGTAAGGACTTCTTAACTGGTGGAGCATTATATTCCGGTTGGTTCTCGATGATGGTTTCAAAAAAGTTTTGAGACATAGGTTGATTTCTATCATAATCATCATACATCTCTCCCTAATATCTCTTATCCATCTCAGCATACTGACATACCCACTCTTGCATGGTGAAACCCTAACTCTGAATCTAATCCTAAAAATAAAAAAATAAAAGAAAAATTCTATAGAAAAATGGAAAGTAAGTAGAGGGAAGAAGTTAGAAAGAAGTTACGAGATTGGAGAGTTCTATCTAAAGATCCTACAAAATAGAAAAATAATGTTAGTTTCAAAAAAAAAAATTACAGGAAAAATCCTAAAAACAAAATTCTAAATTTTGAAAGTTCTAAAAATAAAAATAGAAAGATGAGTTAGTTTCTAAAAAGGAAAGTTTCTAAAAACAGAAAATAGAAAGTTTTTAAAAAGAGAAAAGGAAAGTTTCTAAATCTAGAAGTAGAAGGTAAGTTAGTTTTTAAAAATAAAAGAAATTCTAGAATTAAAAAGTTTCTAAAAACAGAAAACAAACCCTAATCTAAAAATAAAAAATAGAAAAATCCTAATCTTAACCTAATTTTAAAACTAGCTAATCTCAGAAAAACGCAACCGTTAGTCCCCGACAACAGCACCAAAAACTTGTTCACAACCTTAAGTGTAGGGTTGCGATGTAGTAATAATCTCGATAAGACCAAAGTCGAATCCACAGGGACTAATCTCGTGTGTTTTTTTAAAGCAACTAGAAGAAGAACTAGAAAAAGATGTAAACCTAAATCTGAGATATTTTGAGGGAGTAATTGTGAATAGATTAATTAAAAACTAATAAATTTAAAGGTGGGAACTAGGGTGCCAAGGATCCACTTGTAGCAATGGTGAAGTTACCTTCCATAATTCAAGGACACAACTGGAATCGAAGTCCTATCCTATCCAATTGGTAAGAAAAGATTTGTCAGATCTCTAAACTTCTCATGAATCTAATCATCAATGGATGAGAGTGGTGAAGATTCGGAAGTGATTCCATCACCTGACCATGCCCAGGAGACAAGGCAAACAATAACAATTTACCAAACCCACAACCAATCATAAGAGAATTATGAATGTTAGGAAGGACTCTGTCACCCTACCATGCCCAAGGGACGAAGGTGAACAACAGGACTTACTAATTTCACACTCTTAATTCACGAAAAGAAGATATCTCAAACTATCGCAAATCTATTGTAATTTTGAGTCACAACAAACCATTAAAAACTAAAAATATTCCTTCGCAATCAGACTAGAATCCAAGAGAGTTCAACAAAACATGAATCAAAATAAAACAAACATCCCAATCATGCTACAAGCTTTGCCTCTTAACCCTAGCTAAGAGGTTTAGCAAACTACAGATATGACTGAACTAAAGACTCTTAAACAAAACAAAAAGACCAACTAAAGAGGAAGATGAAGAACTACCGGACGATAGCTCCACCCTTTTGCTCCACTCCTTAAACCCTAGAAGATGCTTGGGAGTGCCTTAGTGACCTCTATTTATAGTTTTAGGCCTTAGACTTTCGCACCGAGTGGAAATTTATGAAAACCGTCTCAAATTTATGCAGTCCACGTAAAAATTGTGTAAAGCTCGACTGGTCGTGGGATGTTCTTGACCGGTCATAGGACATCCTCGGCCGATCATGGGACACCCTCGACTGGTCGAGCAGGACAGAAATTTAGTTGTTTTACTCACTGGAGTTCGAGTCGAGGCACCTCGACCGGTCAAGCTTCGACTGGTTGAGCGGTGTCCAGGACTGGTCGTGCATAGCCAGGACTGGTCGAACAGAGGCCATGACTGGTCAAAGATTACACAATTTCACTTCAAAACTCTGATTTTCTTCATTCTTGACTTGATTTTCTTAGATCTTCAGTGTGTTCATTCTTCATTCTTGGTCTTAAAAGATCCATTCTTGTCTTTAGTGATTCTTGAGCGTTAAATTCATGCTTTTAACATCCTTTTCAATCTAAGCTCTTAAATTCACCTTGTAACTCAAAAATGATTAAAATAGAACATTAAGCATTGTCATGTTCATAAAACTAAGTAATAGATGGGGTCTAATATGCAATATTTGACCCTCAACAGGTTGTGGTTGGCAAACACCATCACTTATTTACAGAAGGTATCACTTGCAAATGAATTATAGATTGTCATGCATGAACTCGTTGCACTAACAAATCAAGTTAGAACTTAATTACACTGATTCAGGAAGATCTTGACTGTATGAGTTCGAAAATTTTTTCAAAAGCAGAGCAACTTTAGAAGTCAGAATAGACCAACTCTTGTCCAAATGCAAAATAACTGGAGGAACAAATCGTCAAGGTTCCTAGGTTTCTCTTTTTTCAGTAATTGGCTACTAATCTTGTTAGGAAGCTTGAGCAGTTTCCCATTTGCCCATCGTATTGTATGAAAGATGTGCTACTTTCATATAGAAAAGGGTTAGAAAACAGAGGATGTGGCAAACAAATTTCTAAAGTATTGTTTGGTAGCTTGGATCATTGGAATTTGTGGATTTGAAATTCAAATCCAAATATTTTCTTTTATGATTGAAAATTCTCAAAAAGCCACTTTTTTATTTTCTCTAAAAGATGGGATGCAAAATATGAGGATTTTCAATCCTCTCCAATTTTCATCACTGATCTCTCCTCCTCTCAATGAAGTGGCCCTTTTAAAAATCTAGAGTGCCAAACATAGTTCTCTGAATTCTAGAGGATTGAAAATCCAGGCTGCCAAATAGAACTGACAGAATGAAAATCCTTGGATTGAGAATCCTGAATTTGGACACGTCATAGATCAAGGATGAGAGCAGGGACTTTGGGGACTAAGGCTTGGGTTAGAATATTAGGTCCTATGGTGAGGCTTGAGCTTAAAAATTTAAAATTTAAGTTCATTTAATAACTGGGCTGATGTAACATCTCAGAAAAATCCGTACAAAGACCCGAGTACCACCTCAGGCAAAAATCACTAAGGACCGAATTCTTTAGAATTTAGGCAAAGTTTAATTAAGTACTAAACTGATTTAAATTAGAGAATTAGGTTAAACCACTTTCTATATGAACTGCAAGACCCAAAACCATTGGAAACGCTAGTTCAGAACTACCTAAAACTTAGGAGCAATTTCAAAACCCAATTGCTCGTGGGAGCACATTGAAACTCCATATCAGACCTAGACCATTCGTTGAAAGTCCGATTACTACGGAACTATAAATTTATGACCGATATACTAGGCTTGACAAGCATTGTGATAATCGAATCCAAATAGAATCCAGAAACGCACAACTTGAGCCTGGAGCGAAGTGTCTGAAAAACGTGAATATCTTTATAAAATGAACTTAAACTTAAGTGAATTGGGTCGTTCGCTTTCAAGCTAAATTTAAGGTTTTAGACCGTCAGATTTTGACCCAACTACACCCTTGGATCAGGGAAATTTTCCTGTACATACCTGTACACTTGTGGCCCTGATCGAGTAGCGATGACCGTTAAACTGAAATAGGTCCTCCACGGTTGATCCACAAATATGATCGGACCGAAATCTTAAACTGGTGTAGATCCATTGTCAAGGAACTATCTCTAGACTGTATGTGAGCAATGGACCTCTAGATGAGTTCCTTTGGCCCGAAACAGCCACCCTTTGGCTATACCCTAAGTATATTATGGCCCTGGGGCCATTGATATCAGTTCTGGGCCTATATAATGCCCTTAACCCACCCCTCACTCATTCCATACGATTTTATCTAACCCTATGAGGGAGAAGAGAGAAAAGAGGAGGAAAGAATGAGGAAAAGAGAGTGAGATAGGGAGATCGTTGATGGGATCCTTTCCCATGACTCCACACGCTGAATTGCCACCCCACCGTAGCTACACCGTCGATTCTGACTTCGATTTGGGTAAAAAAAATTCTAACCCTAATCTCGTTTTAGAAATCCAAATAGAGGAAACGATGAAATAGCTAACCTATTTCAATGTGTAGGTAGTCGTTGCGCCGTAGACAAAGACGTGGTGTACGAACCGAGTTCGTAACAAGCGTACTGATGAAAGGTGCGGACTATAAATGCTTAGGTTATGGTTTTCAAGGCTTTCAATGTCAGCAATGATTTATGTCTGACTTGATTGCTGCCATATGATCTTAGTTACGACGTTTTCGATATATCATATACGTGTAAACTAAGTTGTATACTAAATGCATTCTAGGTGTTTGTTGAAATGTTTGAATGAATAGGAAATTATGATTTATGCTTCCCATGACTATTAATCTAGAATTCATGTTTGTTGTACATATGACAATTCCTTTGTGAAAGGATTTGCCATAATATATGTTATAACTAATTCATTACATGTATGTTGAGATGTGTAGTCTAAGTGTTTGATAAAATGTCTGAATGAGAAATTTCTTGTTGAAATGTATTTTATGAGGGTGTTGAGATAGGATTCTCAATTACCTTATCTATAGTTATAGTTTCCATCATGTAATCTATCTTGCTACTACGTGATTTATGGATGAAATTCCTATGTATGATAACATGTGCAATATGGTTGTTAAATGCCTGAGTGAGAATTGTATTTGAATTGGTTGTTAAATGATGTTTTGACTATCACATATGAATGCCTATTGTATTTGAGTATGATTGGGACTAATACGTAGTCCAGGTAATCGGTAACAGTTCCGATCAAGTGGCCAAACTAGTTTCGCCACAACGGATACGTTCGATGAATCCGAGTGGTACGATGATTATCGATGGTGGTTAGCCCACGATGAGTGTGTATGCGCTCTATGTCGATTAATTTAGCATGTGCTTGTACCAATTGAACTTGTCAAGTACCCCGATTAGCCTAATGTGTGTTCACCATATATGGACGTAGCTGCTTGAATCTAAGGCACCACTGACCAATGAAAAGCCTGTTTCAACCATGGTACCACAATCTGCTAAGACTCATGAGCCGAGCATGGTGGTATGGGACACCGTGGTGGAGCTGTCGACCTACATTGGGGTGACGAGCCTCCCCGTAGTGACCGGTGAGTAACCCAAACTCGTGAGCTGAATACAGTGGTATGGGACACTATATTCGAGCTATCGGCCTACGCTAAGGTGATGAGCCTTCCTGTAGTGACCTCGAGTATAAATTAGGCCTACAATAAGGTAATGAGCCTTCCGTAGTGACCTCGAGTGTAAACTCGCGAACTTGCCTATCCACTACTTTTCAAATCAGGGGTGATGTTTCTCTATAACTTGCCTATCATATGTGTGTAACTAGGATTGACGACCCTAGATGGATCATCGTTTGGGTAAATGATATAAGGGGAGTTACCTTAGCTTCTCAAATCTACTGTATGAATAAATCTAATTAAGTATTGGCTAACATGACCATGCATCGTATTGCATGTGCTTTGGCGAGGAAGAACACGTTTAGAGAGTTTACCATGCACGATGGTGAGATGATGTCTCTGAGGGAATGCATGCAAGGGCATGCATCATTATGCATATCATTCCTGCATTAACAAGAGTAATTAGGACATGATTGTTGTAATGCTTTATCATTACTGCTTGACTGAATTGATAACATGTTAACCTTTGCCTTATAGTACCACTGAGTTGATCACTCACTCCCACTCTAGGATGGTGTTTTAAAGCACCAACCAGAGTCTATCATAGATGCAAGTGGTGACGATGTCTACGCTGTTGATTGAGATTTCATAGACGAGGAGGAAGAATTCTCCTATGTTCAGCTATCAGGCAGGTCTATGTAGACTATGTACTGATCGACCAATTATAGGGATTATATGATTTAGTCAGACTTTCATATTTTTTCATTTTGTATATTTTGGAACAAAACATGTATTTATTCTGCCTAGTAACACACTCATACTCTGGAGGTTATAAAACACGTATATACTTTATATATCTATCACAGTCTTCTGCTTACCTAATATTCTCTCTGGAGTATGATATATTGATTTAGTGTAATCCCATTCATGTTTAATGTACTAATACAGACAACATTTAATTATCATTATTTATGTTGCATAAGTGATTTGGCGGATCTCGAGAGTTGAGCTTCTGCTCGACCCTCAATTTTTGGGGCGTTACAAGTTGGTATTAGAGCATGATTTGGATTAAAATGGACCTGGATTATGGTAACACGATGCACGCTGACATACTTTAACTTAGGAGGGGGCGATGAAATGTAGAAACAGTCGTAGGATCCCAAGTTTCACCAACAGGCGAAAAGTGACCGTTGCATATAGCTTGTACACGACTGAGACCATATAAAATGATCTCAATTCCTCCTTAGGCAATTAAATGACGGGTTTAGACTATTACCCGACAAATCCCCAACTCGAAACACGCCATAAGGCATGAATATGTATGAATTGGGGTGAGAAAATGCACTTCACCGCCTTAGGGGCCCAAATCGCAAAATATGGGGGAAACCAGAGTGGCCCCTGCTCATTTCCGGCACCCCAGGGGGAGGGGGGGCCACCACCCCTAGGGCGGAGCCACTTCCCTAAGGTCGGTGGACCGCGGCCCCATCGCACCGACCGCGATGCATCGCAGTTGGGTCCAGCGAGCCGTAGCGGGCTCGCAGGTCCGGCAGCCCTCCCACACACATGTAGGGCCCGGTTTCACATGGAACCACCCTATTTGGGTCCCCTTTACCCTCCTTTGCTCATTTCACCCCTCCCCTAATTTTCAAACCCCTCCAAACTTACAATTTCTCTTTCAAATATATCCTCTATACATCACAAACTTCGCCTTCTTCCTTTTCTTGCACCCACCTCCACCATTTTCTCAAATCCATCTTCTACTACCTTCAATCCCCTTTATTTCTTCTCATTTGAGTACACAAACCCACCTTTGTGTCTTATAAACTTCAAAATCCTCCAACCCATCCTATCCTTCAATCTTGCTCACTCTCATGGCTCTTTTTGAGCTAGTGGCCCCCATCTTTTCCCTTTCCACACTCCATTCCCTTATGGAAAAGAAGAGGGTGCTCGTGGATGAAGCCGGGCCTAGCCGCCCTACCCATCCAAGGAAGCAGAAAGGCACTGAGGCTAGCACTAGCATTGAGTAGGAGTGAGGGACGAAGCGGGATCTCAGTCCCTAAATTTCTCTCGAAAGAGCTCTGCCAGCGGGCACAGACATAGTAGGTTTCAAGGCCGTAAAGTTATCTTTGAAGCACACATGAACAAAAGGCTATTTGGGATTTATCCAGTGAAGGACCTCCTATTGGACGCCAGGTGGGGTCCCATATTTGAGGGTAAGTCATGTGGGTGTGAGAGCACTGTCCAAACCTTCTACGCCCACATATGAGATCTACTAGTGGAGCCTCTATAGTTCACTATCCCCGTGGGAAGGCGGGAAGCCATTGTCGATGTTGGTGTGATATCCCAAATCATGGGGATTTCACGTGGAGAGGTACATGCTAGCGAGAAGAGGCTCAAGAGTATGCGAGAAAGAGATCGTCGCACGCAGTTTCTTTGCGGCTGACTGGTTCACTAGAAGTGAGGCAATTGCCTCCCAGTGACCAAGATGTCTCATGACTTTCGCCTGCTCCACCACATATTCATATACAATGTGTATCCTAGGTGGAGCAACCGCGCCGAATGCACACGTTTGATGGTGGACTTCCTATACAAAGATGGGCAGGGAGTCAAGCTGTGTCTGCCTACATACGTACTACTACAAATAGTCCAGACCGCACACGCTGTTAGGATGGATATTTCACTCCCATTTGGCCGACTCATAAGCAAGCTTGCTCGTGAATTCAGCTACAAACTTAATGTGGATGAGCTTGTGCCAATCCATTTCATCAATGACACCACACTCAACAACATGGGCATTGGGCCCGACAATGTCAAGCCTGACTTGACGAGTATGGTGACGAGATAGAGGAAGAGGAAGGATGTAGTGAAGAGGAGGAGGAAGAAGAATTTGAAGAAGGAAGTGTGGGAGAAGGAAGTGATGAAGGGGGAAGTGATGATGAGGAAGAGCAGGAAGAAGAAGAAGAGGAGGCCCAAGACTCTGATGGGGGCCCTCCTCCTGCTACACATGAGCACCACCATGATCAAGCTGCTTTAGAAGCCCACTTGGCTCAGATTGAGGAGAGCCAAGTTGCCCTGAGACAGAAGGTCAGAGAGACCCGGGCTGAAGTGAAGCAAAGGCTTGACGAGAGTCAGGCTTACATGAAACAAAGGTTTAAGAAGGCGTCTCGCACCTTGAAGGCTCTCCTATGCTGTATGCAGGACAAGGGTGCTCCTTCACCATCACCAGATTCGGATGACTAGTCATATATTGTGTCATCTTTTAGTTGGCTTTGTTGCCAGTTTTCTTTTGTACTAGCCTTGGTAGGCTTGGTTGGTTGTTAGTGTGTTTAGCGTTCAAAACTCGTGTTAGAATAGCTCACATGCATCTTCTGTCATGATCCATGTAAGACTACATCTCATGTATTGTGACGATTTTGGCTAAATGAAATGCATGAAGCTTCTTTTGATTTGGAATGTAAATGATGTTTGGATGCGTGTGTTCTTATACTAAATCTTATATGGGTTGCACCCTATGTTTTATGTAGGGAATGCCACCTAAGGCCACTCAGAGCACTGCATGTCTCGTACTTGACGGATCGTTTGACGAGGCACCTCCCCTAAGTGATAGCCACATGGACACTACTTTGGGCCTTAATAGTGACACCACGCTGGATTCTCTACCGGCCACTGGCCCCATAAATGGGCCAACACCTAGTGCACCACCAGTTCTGAAATAAAATCGAGCGTCCACCTCAACACCATGCATGCCTTAGGCGGCTTCTCCTCTTAATATGTTAGAGCAGATGATGCTTCTTATGTAGCAGCAGCAGCATATTTGGACCACCATTGTGGGGGCTCTTGCCCAGAACATGAACGTGGCCCCGCCTGCACCACCTGTGCACCCTGTTGGAAACATGAATGCCAGCAGTTTATTTAAGCAATTCCAGCACTTCCGACCTCCCACTTTTGTGGCTACTCACAGACCTCAGGAGGCCGAATACTGGCTTGACCGCATCACTAAGATGCTGAAGCTGCTGCACTACACTGAGGCAGAGCAAGTTGAGCTGGTTACGTACATGTTTAAGAAGGAGGCTAGTCTATGGTGGGACAGCATCCTACGGACGGTTGCTGCTACGTACATATGGACGTGGGAAGCTTTTGAGACTTGTTTCCATAGGAAATACTTTCCCCTCACTTATTGTAATGAAAAGGAGGGAGAGTTTCTTCACCTCCGACAGGGAGGGATAACCATTGCTGAGTATGAGAACAGGTTCACGGAGCTGGCCAAATATGCTCCTTTGATACTAGCAGATGAGCCGATGCAAACGTGGCGATTTTCTGAGGGTTTATGACCTGAAATACATATGAAGATGTGTTACACTAGCATTCCCAACTATGCTGAGCTAGTGAACATGTCCTTATGAGCCAAGCAGGATGGGGATAGACTGTCCCATTCATGTGTACCCATGGGTCCGAGGACTCAACCTGATTTACCGAGCAGACCGTTCCTCTGCAAGAGGCCACATAAAGATTCGCCTCCCAGACTTATGGCTCCACCGACCTAGTTGAGGTGATCAGATTTGTGGTGCACCTACTGTAAGAGGTTGGGCCAAACAGACACTTATTGTTTTACCAAGATGAGGGACAACGGCTTTGAGCCTCCTCAGAAGATCAACCATCAGTTGCTGCAACTTATCTCAGCTCCACCTTTACATCAGCACTGCCTGCATATCCATCTTACCGGCCACCTGCACCTTAATTTAGGCCACCTCAATGACCTATGGCAGTGCAGCAGAATCGTCCTCAATAAGCTCGAGTGCACTCACTTGCAATTAAGGCTTCTGAGATAGCAACCGCAACACCATTGGCTTTCGAAGTCACAACACATATCCAAGGTATACCAGTCTTCCTATTGGTGGACACCAAGTCCACTATTTCAATAATATCATGCGCCACAGTCAAGCGACTAGTATTAAAAACTACTCCTATGGTTGGGATGAGAGTCCTTACCACCACAAGTACCTTCGCAGACACTACCAAGATTTGTAAGGATTGCTCGATAGACTTAGGAAGTAGAAAAGTACTCATTAACCTGATTGTCGCCCCGCTGTGTCATTATGATGTCATCATTGGTATGGATTGGCTCACCGAGATGAAGCCAGAGATCGATTGCGATACTAGAGTGGTGATAGCCCATGGACCTGAGGTCACGACCTTTACTTTTTCAGTTCAGGTAAGTTGGTACTACCGCATTAGTTGTTATGCTACCTTGCTAGAGAATGTTAATGGTCCAATACTTGGGAACACGCCTGTAGTCTGAGATTGTATGGACCTGTTCAGGATGATACCTGGACTACCTCCTCAGCATGAGATCGACTTTACTATTGACCTTGTGCCTGGTGCGACACCCATTCCGCAACTGATGTATCGCATGACTCCATGTGAAATGGAGGAATTGAGGAGACAGATCAATGGTCAGTTGGAATCAGGCTTCATACGACCGAGTGTATCTCCTTGAGGAGCACCTGTGTTGTTTGTGAAGAAGAAGGATGGATCACTGCGATTGTGTATTGATTATCGCAGGTTGAACCAAGTGACAGTGAAGAACAAGTATCATCTGCTCAGGATTGATGATCTGTTCGACCAAAGTGGCGCATTATTTTTTAAAGATCGACTTAAAGTCATGGTATCACCAGTTGCATGTCAGGGATGAGGACATGCAAAAAACAGCATTCAGAACTAGCTTTGGTCACTATGAGTTCCTTGTGATGGCGTTTAGACTCACAAATGCACCAGCTGTGTTCATGGACCTTATGAAAAGGGTGTTTCGATCGTATTTGTACCGATTCATCATCATATTTATAAATGACATCCTGATATACTCTAAAAGTCAGAAAGATCATAAGGAGCACCTGCGAGTAGTCTTTGATACTCTTAGAAAGAACCAGTTATTTGCTCAGTACAAGAAATGCCATTTCTGGAAAGAATAAGTCAAGTTCCTGGGACATGTGGTGTCCAAGGAAGGAATAGCTATGGACCTTGCTAAGGTGACAGTTCAGGACTGGGAGCAGCCCGGTTCAGTTACTGAAGTGAGGAGTTTCCTCGGCTTAGCAGGTTACCATCGTCGATTCATTAGGGATCTTTCCAAGATAGCCAGACCGTTGTCTCAGCTCACTCGAAAAGATCTCAAGTTTGCCTTGAATGAGAAGGCAAAAGCAGCCTTTTAGGAACTGAAGGATAAGTTGACGTCCGCACCCGTGCTAGTATTACCAGAGCAGGGTTGTGTTCTTATGCAAAAGGACAGAGTGATCGCCTATGCATCGCGACAGTTAAGGAAATACGAGAACTACCCTACGCATGACCTGGAGTTGGCGGCTGTCATCTTTGCATTAAAACTCTAGAGACATTACCTCTAAGGAGAGGAATTTGAGCTCTTTTGCGACCACAAGAGCCTCAGGTACATATTCATGCAGAGAGACCTGAATATGAGGCAACAACGATGGATGGAAACCTTAAAAGACTTAAAGTTTAAGGTCTCCTACCATCCTGGCAAGGCCAAACTTGTGGCAGACGCGTTGAGCCGCAAGAAGATGATAGCATTTACAGCTCTGCCGATGATAGAAGAATAGAATATGGTAGAATTTGTGTAAGACTTTGAGCAGAGGCTTATAGTAGAGGAGTCATCCAAGAGCATCGCACATATTTGTGTGCAGCCACTTATCGATGACAAAATCATTATGGCTCAGAGAGAAGATGAATGGTTGATGAAGATGAGAGAGTAGGCAACTGACAACGAAGAGTCCAAATGGAGAGTTGGTTCGGATGGGGGTTTACATTATCATGGCCGCCTATGCATCCTGAATCTTCATGACTTGAGAAAGGAAGTTCTAAAAGCCACTCAAAATTTGAGGATGACAATGCATCCTAGCAGTACGAAGATATACCGAGACATGAAACGTTCATACTGGTAGGTTAACATGAAGGCCCACATAGCAGACTATGTGTCCCATTGTCTTACATGCCAGCAAGTCAAGGCCGAACATCGCTGACCTCCTGGTTTACTTCAGCTCATGCCTATAGCTGATGGAAATGGGATTTAATCTCTATGGATTTCATTTCAGGGTTGTCGAAGACGAGGAAGGGACATGACTCCATTTGGGTGATTGTGGACCGATTGACGAAATCGGCTCATTTTCTCCCTATTAGAGTTTCAAACTCAGCATATGATTTGGCTAGGTTGTACATCAAGGAGATAGTACGTCTGCATGGAGTGCCTATGAAAATTGTGTCGGATCGAGATACGCGATTCACGTCCATCTTCTGGACTCGTATCCAGGAAGTGATGGGGGTGAAACTAAAGTTCAATACCGTGTTCCACCCACAAACTGACGGGCAGACGGAACGGGTAAATCAGGTGTTAGAAGACATGTTGCGGGCATGTGTGCTCAATTTCAAAGATAGTTGGGATGACTGTCATCCCTCTGCAAAGTTTGCTTATAATAACAGCTTTCAAGCGAGCATTGACATGGCTTCGCATGAGGCACTGTATGGGCATTCGTGTCGAGCACCACATTATTGGGCAGAATTTGGTGAGAGAAGCTTGATTGGCTCAGATTTAGTACAGGCAACCTCTGAGAAGATCAACATTATCAGGCATCAACTTCTTACGGCACAGAGCAGACAGAAGAGTTACGCCGATATGAGGCAGTGATAGCTAGAGTTTGAGGTTGGGGACCATGTATTCCTGAAGGTTTCCCCCAGGAAGGAAGTCCTTTGATTTGGCAAGAAGGGGAAACTCACACCACAATTTATTGGTCCATTCCAGATCCAAGATCGAGTGGGTGTGGTGGCATACCGTCTCGCTCTGCTCACACCACTCGTAGGCGTGCACAATGTATTTCATATATCAATGCTAAAGAAATCTGTTCCTGATCCTTCCAACATTATCAAATGGGAGTAGGTACAATTGAGTAAAGATGCTACATATGTACTGCGACCGACCCGTATCCTAGACAGGAAGGAGCAGGTGATGCGCAATAAAGTTATCCCACTTGTGAAAGTACTGTAGACGCATCACACTGAGGAAGTGGCTACTTGGGAAACAGAAGTCGAGGTCCATAAGAACTACCCTCAGATTCTCAAGGTGTATGAAAAGGTACTAATTTCAAGGACAAAATTTTTCTGTAAGGGGGGCAGATTGTAACATCTCGGAAAAATCCGTACAAAGACCCAAGTACCACCTTAAGCAGAAATCACTAAGGACCAAATTCTTTAGAATTTAGGCGAAGTTTAATTAAATACTAAACTAATTTAAATTAGAGAATTAGCTCGAACCACTTTCTATACGAACTGCAAGACCTAAAACCATTAGAATCGCTAGTTCAACATTACCTAAAAACCTAAGAGCAATCTCAAAACCTAGTTACTTGCGAGAGCAAATTTAAATTCTGTATGGAACTTGGATAGCACGTCGAAAGTATGATTACCACGAAACTATAAGGTTTTGACCGTCATACTGGGCTTGATAAGCATCGCGGGAATCGAATCCAAATAGTATCCAGAAACGTATAACTTGAGCCTAGAGCGAAGTGTGTGAGAAACGCGAATATCTTTACAAAATGAACTCAAACTTAAGTGAATTGGGCCGTTCTCTTGCAGGCCAAAGTTAAGGTTTCAGACCATCAGATTTTGACCCAACTACACCCTTGGATCAAGGAAATTTCCCTACACATACCAGTACACTTGTGGCCCTTATCGAGTGGCGATGACCATTGAACTAAAACAGGTCCTCCACGGTCGATCCATAAATCCGATCGGACGGTCAATCCAAAAATCCAATCAGACCAAAATCTTAACTGGTGTAGATTCATTATCAGGGAACTTTCTCCAGACCGTATGCGAGCAATGGACCTCTAGATGAGCTCCGTTGGCCCGAAACAGCCACCCTTTGGCTATATCCTAAGTATACCATGGCCCTAGGGCCATTGACATCAGTTCTAGGCCTATATAATGCCCTTAACCCACCCCTCTCTCATTCCATATGATTTTCTCTAACCCTAGGAGAGAGAAAAGAGAAAAGAAGAGGAAAGAGTGAGGAGAAGAGAGTGAGATACGGAGATCATTGCTGGAATCCTTTCCCACGACTCCACACATCGAATCGCCACCCAACCGTCACTACACCACGATTCTCACTTCGATTTAGGTAAGAAATTCTAACCCTAATCTCGTTTTAGAAATCCAAATAGAGGAAACGATGAAATAGCAAACCTATTTCAATGTGTAGGTAGTCGTTGCGCCGTAGACAAAGACGTGGTGTACGAACCGAGTTCGTAACGAGCGTACCGATGAAAGGTGCGGACTTTATATGCTTAAGTTATAGTTTTCAAGGCTTTCAATGTCAGCAATGATTTATGTCTGACTTGATTGTTGTCATATGATCTTAGTTACGACGTTTTCGATATATCATGTATGTCTAAACTAGGTTGTATACTAAATGCATTCCAAGTGTTTGTTGAAATGTTTAAATGAATAGGAAATTATGATTTATGCTTCCCATGACTATTAATCTAGAATTCATGTTTGTTGTACGTATGACAACTCCTTTGTGAAAGGATTTGCCATAATATATGTTATAACTAATTTATTACATGTATGTTGAGATGTGTAGTTTGATAAAATGTCTGAATGAGAAATTTCTTATTGAAATGTATTTTATGAGGGTGTTGAGATAGGATTCTCAATTACCTTATCTATAGTTACAGTTTCCTTCATGTAACCTATCTTGCTACTACGTGATTTATGGATTAAATTCCTATGTATGATAACATGTGCAATATGGTTGTTAAATGCCTGAGTGAAAATTATATTTGAATTGGTTGTTAAATGATGTTTTGACTATCACATATGAATGCCTATTGTATTTGAGCATGATTGGGACTAATACGTAGTCCAGGCAATCGGTAACAGTTTCGATCATATGCGCTCTATGTCGATTAATTTAGCGTGTGCTCGTACCAATCGAACTTGTCAAGTAACCCGATTGGCCTAATGTGTGTTCACCATATATGGACGCAGTTGCTTGAATCTAAGGTACCACTTACCAATGAAAAGTCCATCTCAACCATGGTACCACAATCCGCTAAGACTCATGAGCCGAGCATGGTGGTATGGGACACCGTGGTGGAGCTGTCGGCCTACACTGGGGTGACGAGCCTCCCCGTAGTGACCAGTGAGTAACCCAAACTCATGAGCTGAATACAGTGGTATGGGACACTATATTCGAGATGTCAGCCTATGCTAAGGAGACGAGCCTTCCCATAGTGACATCGAGTATAAATTAGGCCTACGCTAAGTTGACGAGCCTTCTATAGTGACCTCTAGTGTAAACTCATGAACTTGCCTATCCACTACTTTTCAAATTAGGGGTAATGTTACCCTATAACTTGTCTATCGTATGTGCTTAACTAGGATTGACGACCCTAGATGGATCATCGTTTGAGTAGATGATATAAGGGGAGGTACCTTAGCTTCCCTAATCTGCTGTATGACTAAATCTAATTAAGTATTGCCTAACATGACCATGCACCGCATTATATGTGCTTTGGCGAGAAAACGTACGTTTAGAAAGTTTGCCATGCGCGATCGTGAGATAATGTCGGTAAGGGAGTGCAGGCGAGGGCATGCATCATTATGCATATCATTCCTACATTAACAAGAGTAATTAGGACATGATTGTTGTAGTGCTTTATCATTACTGCTTGACTGAATTAATAACATATTAACCTTTGCCTTATAGTACCATTGAGTTGATCACTCACTCTCACTCTGGGACAGTGTTTTAAAACACCAACCAGACTCTGTCGTGGATGCAGGTGGTGATGATGTCTACGTTGTTGATTGGAATTTCATATACGAGAAGGAAGAATTCTCCTACATTATGCTATCAGGCGGGTCTATGTAAACCATGTACTGATCGACAGGATTATATGATTTAGTCGGACTTTCATATTTTGCCATTTTGTATATTTTGGAACAAAACATGTATTTGTTTAGCCTAGTAACATACTCATACTCTAGAGGTTGTGAAACATGTATATACTTTATATATCAATCATAGTCTTCCGCTTGCCTAATATTCTCTCTCTAAAGTATGATATGTTGATTTATTGTAATCCCATTCATGTTTAATGCACTCATACGGACAACATTTAATTAACCACATACTTCGTTGATGTAGATTGGAAACTACAAAAGAAGATTATAAACTTTCGCTACGTTCCGCTACCTCATACAGGTGTGGTAATGTCTAATTGTATTTACAATTGTTTTGTTGAGTGGGGCATCAAAAAGAAAATTTCTTCAATAACTTTAGATAATGCCTCTTCCAACGACACTTTGGTTTCTTTTTTACGTAGTCAATTCAAGGCAGTCGAAAATTTATTCTTTGATTATAAAATATTCCAAATCAAATGTTGTGCCCACATACTGAACTTGATTGTGCAAGAAGGGCTGAAAGCAATTGACTTCACGATCGCTAACATACGAGATAGTGTTAAATATATAAGGGGTCACCTTCAATACTGAGTACGTGGAATGATATAATCCAATGTTTGGATTTGAAATCTAAAAAATAGTTGAAGTTGGACATCTGCACGCACTGGAATTCAACTTATGAAATGTTGGATACAACTTTGGAATTTAAAGTTGCATTTCCTAAACTTGCGGCGTGCGTAAAATGTACACATACTTGCCTAGTGATGAAGACTAGATGAAAGCTAAACATGTTCATTTATTTCTCAAAATTTTTTATGACTGCACGAAGATTTTTCAGGGAATAAGTATCCTACGGTAAATCAGTTTCTTCCAGAAATTATTTTCCTTATGGACGATATAAAAAAGTGTGTCGATGAGGATCCAGATTTTTTTTTACAAATGATGGCTTTAGAATGCAAATGAAATTCGATAAGTATTGGGCTGATTGTCATTTGTTAATTGCCATTGCAATTGTTATGGATCGACAATACAAGATGGCAATGATTAAGTATGTTTTCATATCACTTTATTCCAGATCTGAAAGAGTTTCAATGGAGACTCATTATTCATGCTGTAGTTGAGCAGTTGTTCACTTCATATGTTGGTACTTTGACCGCAAAATCCAGTCCAATAGTTACTCAATCTATGGGGTCGGGTAGTACTTCTATTAGTAGAAAGAGACTTCATGACTTTATGTCTTTTTTAGATGAAGAAGAAATGGATATGCATAAAATTGAATTAGAAGTAAAGAAGTATGTAAAGGAGCTGGTCGTAAGGTTAAGATGATTTTGATGTTTTGCAATGGTGGAAGTCGAGAGCTTGTGAATACCCTACACTTTCGGTAATGGCACGAGACATATTATCAATTCCAATTTTGACCGTGGCATCAGAATCAGCTTTTAGCATGGGGAGCAGGGTTGTTAGCACCTATCGAAGCTCACTCGCCTCGAAAACAATTGATGTGCTGATATGTACGCAAGATTGGCTGCATCCAGTTTGGGGCGGTAACAGTTTTGATGTTGAAGAGTATGAGGACGAGAATGGAAGTGAAGATGAGGTCCAGAATGCATCTAAAACTGCTTGAAGGAATGTAAGCTTTTAAAATTTTGTTTAAGCTTTTATATTTTGTGATGTGTTTTCACCTTTTGGATTTGATGTCGAGGACTAACATCTGGTATTTAGAGGTATATATGACACTTTTTTGTCTTAGTAATGTGGCATATGAGACATTTTAGACTCAATATTGTTGACTTTTAATTTGTATTTTTTAGAAAAAATATAACAAATTGACATGGGAATAGGCTCGACTCAAGGTAAGCTCGACTCGACTCGATCCACCAACTCGACTCGAGCTCGACCCAAAAGTTTTGGCAAACAAGCCAAGCTCCAATGTTGAGCTCGAGCTCGAGCTCGAGTAGAGCACGTACAAGTCAAGCTGAGCTTGGCCCACCTCGACTCAACTTGACTCAATGTCCAGCCCTAGTAAAAGGAGGATGGAGTGTGCATGAGAAGTGATAATGGAATTATGATGCAAGGCAGAGATGAGAAAAGAGGACAAGACGTTACATGTTTGATGCTTGAAGACATGGTGGAGATTGTTGTTTTTGAATGTCTTTAATCAATTTAAAAATAGGGTTTATCAATGACATCGACAAACCATTCAATGCCATCAAGCATCGTTAGATGCCATCGAACAGTACTTGATTCCATCAAGATTTTTCAAATTATCTCTAGTTGGTTGATGGATATATTTGATGTTATTTCGATAACATCGAAGAGGGTTTGATAACATTGAAGCTTAAGTTTGATGCCATCGAAGAGGGTTCGATGCAATTAAGAAAATCTGATTTTTCATGTTTTGTTTATGGACAATTTCGGTGTTGTTTCGATGCCATCAAAGTGGGTTAAATGTCATCGAAGTTTAAGTTCAATGACAATGATGTCCCATTGAAGGCCATCAAATGTATGCACATAATTGCGGATCTACGGGATTTGTTTTCGATTTTGATTGTGATTCTTCTGAAGGCTATATATCTGGGTTTATTCGGGATTGGGAGGTATCTAAGGGCTTTCAAGGGTGTAACTTGGGGATTGATTCAAGGCTTTTCGGATTGGGTAATATCTCCTCTTGTAATTTTTTGCTTTCATAGTGTTTTTTTTGTCACTTTGTGTCATGATTTTTTCCCAAAAGGATTTTTCCACATTAAATTTGGAGTGTTTGTATTGTTCTTTCTTGGAGCGATTGGATTACTTCACTTGATTCTACTCTGTGTGCTTCCACAGTCCCCCAACAACTAGCATTGTAGTTTAGCATTTATTATGATTTTTACCCCAATTCTTCGACTTTTAATCACCTAGACACTACAAGAAAACTGGCCTTTACCGGCGGTTTTAACAGCCGGTAAAGGCCCAAAAAACTGCCAGTAAAAGTGGCATCAGTAAAGCCTTTACTGGCGGTCAGGTACCTTTACCAGTAGTTGTGCTGGATGCCCCTAAATCGTAAGTTTTTCAGAAAAAATGGTCAAAGGCTACAGGTTAAATCCATAGCCATAGAACAAAAGGCTTCCAAAAATCCATAGCCATGAAGCAAATCTTTCTCATTTTATAAGAAAAAAAATAAAAGAAAAGGTGGCGTGGTCCCGTGCCCTGCCAAGTAGTCTGCACTCATCTATCACATCTTCAATAGTCATGCTCTTGGAGTTCCCTTGATTTTGGGATTCTTTGAAATTAGATTCCATCAACAATATGAGCTTCTCCCATTTTCATAGTCATCTCCCTCTTCTCATAATAGCTTGCACTTCTCTGTCAACTTCCCTTCTCCTCAAGTTATCTTTTGTGGGCAAAAACCTACAGCTTGATATTGCACACAAGATGGGGTCAGATGGAATGTTCTGAATTTAAGAATGAAATTAGAGCTTCTTAAAGGATTTCATCTTAAGCAATTTGAATATAGTTGGAAGTGGATGGACAGCAAATTCCATATTTTTCTAAGGTAAAAATTACTTAAATAAACTAGCTTGCAACATCAGGTTAGTGATCAGCTGTTGGTTAGTTACCTAAACGGTTCTACAGCAACTATTATACTACCAACCATTTAAAGTTGTTAGGAAAAAGAAAAAAGAAAAGGAAAGAAAGAAAGAAGAAACCAGCAAGGTGGAAAACCAGAAGGTAATAAAAGCAAACCATTATAGTCACATTTTCAAACGTTAGTTTCTCACATTCTCCAGAAAGCCGTTATATCTCATTCTTTAGGGCCTGATTCTCTTCACTCAAAATATGCACCTTGGCTACTAGCTCTTCACTCTTGGCCTGGCATAAGCAAGAAGCAAAATATAAAAATCAGATTTTATCTATGGAAGCTGGCATGAACGTGATCTCAATTTTTGACAAGGCTCAATAGAAAGGGAACTAGCTAAATAAAAGATATGATGTGTATAAATGTTACTGAGGAAGATGATTCGCCTGTCCAATAGGAAAGCAAAAAAACATTGTTATACACCGTTCCCTCCAAGACAACTAGGTCTGCATCATGGATTCCATCATCCCCATGGTTATAGATAACTGCTAGGAATCTAGTGAGTCCCTATTTGTTAGATGCCTAAAAAATGAGTTGATCTCATTTTACCTAACAGTAATTATGTATTAGAAATCTTGATTTCTATCAATGCATTCGAGATCAAGATCTTTAATACATAATTATTGTCAATTAAAATATGATCAAACCATTTATAGTAGTATAAGCTTGAACCCAAGATGGCCACCCTATAAATGCGGTCACGCTGGTGAGGATCATAGTTTTTGTTGCTTTCCTATTGTCCCTTGTTTTAACAGTGAATTCTTTCCATTTAAGTAGCATTCTACAACCAGTTAGCTTTGCATATCAACATACACTTCCAAGTTTTCGTAGGAAACCCTTTATCAGACATAATAATTGGAAGTCACATACATATAGCAATTAGTTTTAGACATTGCCGTTGTACTACTGACCCAAAAAAAAGTGTATGGAAGTCTAAGGACTGTCCACGCCATTTTATCTGGACACATTGACAGGATAATGTTGGAATTCATCATCTACTGTTGGGGGGCCTACATATAGAGCATATGCAATACATGACCAAACCAAGGCCTTTTGTCACAGCCTGCACTCCATACAGTTGGGGGCCCACCTTCCAGTAATCCTAGCTATTCATCTTCCATGGCCAAACTTCCAGCAACTGGGACAGATAAAGGGTTCAACAAACACACATAAGATAAATGAATAACAAGAAAACACACAAATCTAAGAGAATATAGAATGCAAGAATACCTGCTGCTCCATGAGCGAAATGACATTTGTTGTAGAAAGGGCACTGACCTTTCATCTCCCACTTGTTACAAATCCTTGTTTGATCGTTGTGCAACAAAATAAAATAAAAATAAAAATAAAAAAATCCCTGACTTATTTTCAGCATGAAAAGATCACTCCTTGGTGCATATGGTGAAAGCCAAATTCTTACTAGAGAATCACCTTTCAGAAAAGAATGAAAAAATTGCTCGAGAATTCTGGCCTCAGAACATAGTGTTAAGGTAGGCTGGCTCATATGATTTTAATAGGGATCATTATTTTTCCTTTTGGCATAAAAGACTAATCCCCAGCATCTTTAAGATGATGATGTTGATAGTCTTCAAATTATGGGTCTTAATTTAAGAGTCTTCAAATTATTAAAATTAAACTTCCCAAATTACGAGTCTTAATTTAAGATAGTCTTCAAATTATGATTACAACTATTTCAAATTAATATCTTGTTGAATAAGAGCAGAAAACCATGTTTCTTTTGTAACAGAAGTATACACACCGCACTCGATCGTGCTAACTCGACTTGACTCGGTACCTATGACCGGGTCAAACTCAGTCCGGATTAATCCAATCTAGACTAGGACTCGAATTAGATCAGGAATGCTGGACTCGGTAGCGAGTCGGGTCGAGTTAAGGTCAACTCTATTTTAAAACCAAGTCAAGTCGGGTCAGCCCTAACATGGTGCTCGATTCCATGCCCAACTCTATTCCATGGCCAACTGTACATTAATAAAATTTTCATAATTAGTGGCTTTGAACATTGTGATAGCAATTTCATATTCAAATGAATAGATAACTGATTATACCTATAAAGTGAAGGCTTTTAGAAGAACTAATGCGAAAAGTGTTCCAGTCTCCATGAGGTTGAAGTCAAGATCCATTTAGATGCCCATAATCCATGCAACAATTACGCTAAAAGGAATTTGAGTCAAGTTAGGAAACAATTATAAAAATCTTCGATGTTTGAAAAGTAAATGCCATTGAATTTTTCGGACCTCAAAATCTTACCCAAACATAGCAATTTGAGTTGCAAACCCCAGAGCAACACTTAAAGATATGTCTTGAGTGATATATCCAAAGTCTTACTTGGAACAATCATAAGATAGTAATAGATTCCAAATACCATTGTTGAGGCATAAAAAATATTCCATTGCATTGGTCAGAGAATTCCTTTTTAGGGTTGTGCACTCCTTATTTTGGTAAAAATGAGTAAATGGGGGTATTTTGGTAAAAATGAGTGAATGAGGGTATTTTGGTAAAAAATAGTAACTGGAGGTATTTTGGTAAAAATGAGTGAATGGGGATATTTTGGTAAAAATGAGTGAATGAGGGTATTTCGATAAAAAGGAGTGGATAGGGTTATTTTGGTAAAAAGGAGTGCATGGGGTTATTTTGGTATAAAGGAGTGGATGGGCATTGCCCTGTATGAGGGGAGGAAGTGAGGTTCTTGTCTTAGAAATGGAGGTACACCATCATTTAAGGAAGAAGTATTTGAACACCACTATGTAAAGGAAGGAGGTTGGTTATTGCCTTAAGGAGAAGTGGTGATCGGTGGTGATCACCACTGTTTAAGGAGGGGAGGAGCCTGGGAGGCCTATAAATACCCCCTTGCATTCCTCATTTGGACAAGAGACAAGAGGGAGACAAGAGGAGGAGAGAAGAAGTAAATAACAAGTGAGGAGAAATTCATTGTGTGCCGAACTCCACTGTGCGCCAAGTCTTCTTATGCGCCAACTCCTCTTGAGCGCACAACGCCTTTCTCCCTTGTCCTGAAGCCAGCGCACAACGCCATTTTGAGTGGTGCCATGTCTTAACTCCAGCATTCCTGCGCCACTTATAAAAGGAAGTGTAGAGGCCTTGTCCAAATACCATCCATTGTGCGCCACTTTCCACTCACCTATGTCCAAATACCATCCTTTGTGCGCCACTTCCAAAGGGAACTTGTCCAAATACTATCCATTATGCGCCACTTTTAAAGGGCTCCATATCCTAATACATTCATTGTGCGACACTTTCAAAGGGGACTTTGTCTTGATACATCCCTTGTGCGCCACTTCTATGGGAACTTTGTCCAGACACAAGTCCCATCGCCACTTGTGGTGGAGATTTGTCCGGACAGATGGCTTTTGCGTCACTTCCAATGGAGCTTTGTCCAGACCATGCGCCACTTGTGGTGGAGATTTGTCCTGATAGATGGCTTTTACGCCACTTCCAATGGAGTCTTGTCCTAACACAAAGTGTTCTGTGCCACTTCTCATGCTCCAATGTCCAAAGAGTTGGCAATGTGTGCCACTTATAAAGGAGCGTTGTGCGCTCCTTTGTGCTTTGTCCTGAAGACATTCTCCCCTACTCTACATTTCAAGGGTGTGCGCTCCACATTTCAAGGGATGTGAGCTCCACATTTTAAGGGATGTGCGCTCCACATTTTAAGGGATGTGCACTCTACATTTCAACGGATGTGCGCTCCACATTTCAAGGGATGTACGCTCCACATTTCAAGGGTTGTGCGCTCCACCTTCAAAGGAAAATGAAGGAAATGTGAAGTATAGAAAGAGAATTTCAGAAGAAAGAAGAGTCTATCCATACGACTGAAAGGATAAATGGAAAGACAATCAACGCCTATCATACAACCAAATCAAGGACTTCAAGTCAGTACAAGCCATCTTCCTTTGTGATGAACGTTAAAAGCGTCGAAATGCTACTAAAATTGTCACTGAACTGCCTTCTATTTCATTCTTTGTGTTGCATTGATTGTACTCTGTTTTCAGAATCAAGGGAATCCAATAATGTAAATGAACTCAGAATGAATAAAATATCTTGTGATCATTGTTCTCTCCTTCTTTCTTTGTTATCATTGAATGAATTCCCCCAAATCGAATGCATTTGTTTCTTATCGAAACAAAATGGCGACTCCACTAGGGATTCTTTTCAATGATAATTTAGAAAATATTCAAAGAACATTTATCACTTTTTAGCGTTGTATAGATGCCAAAATGGCGACTCTCAGTGGGAACATCCTCCCCTTCATCTCTAAAAACAAAGTACAATTTTATTTAATTAAAATAACTAACGTTCTGTTCTCAATAACAGGTATACCACAATGAATTTTCTCCAAACTAACGTGGTTGTCTACTTCACACCTAATGGATTTCCACCAGAAAGTATCGGAGAAAATCCAATCAGTCGCGGTCAAGGATAGACAAGGCCAGGTGATGTCTGGAGTAGTTCCTGCTTCACCGGTAGCGCAGTACGATGATAAAAGACAGATGATAGTGACATCTAAAAAATGAAGGGTTTGATATTCTTCTACAAGGAGTACCATCCTACCGAGTATGGATAACAGGTCGATCATCCGCAATACTACGAGGCGCCGTTTTACCTCACTCACTCAGTTCACTCTCCTCGACGGCATCAACAATGCACTTTTCACTTTCTCCTTCGATATCAGTACATTCAAAGCGTAAAGGGATAGAAAATTTGCCAGCAAATGTTAATCATCCTTCACCAGATGAGCATTTTGCTGAAGAAGTCCTTAATTTTCCAACAGTGACTGTTGTGAACAATAGTGAACCCTAAGGAAATCCTTCAGATAAGAAGTTAGTTCGACTAAATTATCCGCTACTCATCAATAAGAAGACGAATCAATTAACAAATTCATCAGTCAATGGAGAACCCTGGGGGCATCGTGTTCACAATTTGCCAAAGTAGAAGAGCAAGTCAAGTTATGTATAGAATGTATAAAACCAGACATTATGTTGGAACCCAGTGATCCGAATATATAGATCTTTCAAGATTTAATTAAAAAGAAAAAAACAACA
The DNA here is from genome assembly GCF_029962835.1 of Magnolia sinica. Lineage (NCBI taxonomy): Eukaryota > Viridiplantae > Streptophyta > Magnoliopsida > Magnoliales > Magnoliaceae > Magnolia > Magnolia sinica. Next base: position 97,515,747 of record NC_080574.1, on the reverse strand, counting down.
AAAAACATGCAATCTAGAAAGAATCAAAGTGAAGCTGCTCAACTCTCATATGAATTGACTATTTCAAAATCTTAAGAGAGCAACAACAGATATCGCCGAAGAAAGAAAAACAAGATAAAGAATCATCAAAATGAACGACAAGAAATTCCGGGAAAAGAGAGAACATGGGTGATTCTACAATTAAGTAAAGAAAGGGCTAAGACAATTTACGGACTACATGAAATATATAGTTAAAGAAAATGATATACTCCGTACAATGAATCAATTGCTAGCTGTAGAGAAAATTGAATTGCCATGGCTAAAACATTCAAAGGAAATTAAGCAAAGAAGGAAAGATATGTATTCTATAAAAGATGATCGACGATGGTAAAATTGTCATGAAGAAGATATACGAAATAAGAGAGGGTAATGACATATGATCCTGATTGAAGATATTCACTCTATAGGAGAACAGGTGAGAAGAAAGCAAGACAAGTATATTCATCTTAGGGGTAAATTTTCATCAATATACCTGCCAGTTCAGCAAAATATATCATTACTGAATACCAAGAAGATTCACAGCATTTTGACTCAAAAGATTCACGGTGTAATTATTCAAGGGGCAAACAAAGATATACAAAATACATCATCCTTGAAGATAATTACAGTTTTGATTTCAAAGATTATTAGCATAATCCTTCAAAATCAAAAGGGGGCAAGATAAGTAGAATACCAAGAAGGCCAAAGTCTGTATATTATTATTGTCGAGCATCGAGGATGGTTGCTGGATTAGATTAACAAAACTACTATTGCCATCACCGTATCGCTGACATGAAAATTATTTTATTATCAATGTTTATCGAAATTAATATTATTATCAAGCTGAAGCTCCATTCAGACCTAATTTTATAATATCAGCAGCAGTAGCAAGGGCAATATATCAATCATTGATCTGTTATCTTCAATTATCGATATGTTATCTTCAATAAGGCCTGTACGATCAACCATCACGTCAGCGATAGCAGTTTATCATTTAAGGCAGCCTAGCCAAGCCTTATATGGCCAACTACGCATAAGACCTATATATTATTTAGGACAGCAGTGTGGAACCAGTGGCCCTAAAAAGCCCATATAGGCCACATCACACGAATATCCATGCGGGCAACGGATGAAGCCAGCGACTAAAAAGCCTAAAAGGCCAAAAAGTCCTCAACGGCCAGTCACGCATAAGACCAATGCCGTCTGTAAGCTCTGCAACAGCGTCATAGAAGAGGATGAAAATACCCTCCTGTGAATAGGTCTGAACATACAGACGAAGAAAAATAGAGAATATAATAAGACCCCCTAGGCACTTGGCTTGATTTCAGTATTAACTCATGAGGACAGGGTCTCAATAAAAACACCCCTTCATTGATGGATTGGCAGCCCTGGATTTGGTACCAAAGGTAGCCTTGCTCACCCCGTGAACTCTAGAGAGTTACTGTGGCCAACCTTGCACGTAAATCCCACTGAGTTCACGGCTCCAGTGGCTTCACTAGGCCCCTTTGATGGACCGCAGTTTGTGAACTCTCCAGCCGTGATAAGTCTAGAGAACCCATGAGAGTTAGAGAGATCATTCGCATAAGACCTGACTCCAACTACTTATGAGTTAAAAAAAAACTATGATTGCTCCACTACTCAAGAGCCTAAACAGTGTGAAGTGTCGAGTCCAGTCAGGTCATGTCAAGGTCCAGTCAGTAAAGTCAAGTCCGGTCAGTAAAGTCAAGTCTAGTCTGGTAAGTTCAAGTTATGTCAAGATCAGTCAAGTCCTGTCAAGTCAAAGTATGGTTAGTCAAAAGTATGCTAGCTCCAATACTCAAGAGCTTAAACTATGCACGTATCAAAATGCTGCAGATATATATTTCACTATAGATATGCTCAAATATATAATTTCTTGAAGAAAATTTCAAATATTGAGTAAACAATGTACAAAAATGTGTTTCTTTTTATTCAGGTTCAATTTATAGCAACAGCAAATGTCGTCTAAATAGTAGTGGTTCTTTATTCAAAAGTTCAAATCTTCAAGATCAACTACTAGCCTTCAATTGCAATATATCTATTCTTCTGACAAGAGCCGCGAGGTCTTTTTATCTTTTTGATGATAAAGAAATATTATCTCATAAAATTCTTAAAGGCGACAGAGAATAAACTAGCAAATGACTATCATTCTCTTTTGGGCCATCTAAAGATTTAGATATATTCTTTGGATTCTTTAAAAGGAGCAGTAAAGATTATCCATCCTTCAAGAGTATCAGCAGACTTTACTTCAGAAATACTATCTTCTGAATAAATTTTTATGTGAAGATTAACCCGGAGAGGGGGCATGATATATTTCTCTAAACTAATTCATGACTTAGTCTTTCTGATAATTTCTTATATACGGCGGAGGAATCAATATGACATAATCAGTTAAGAATTAATCATGCACTAAGTAATATTGATGACCCCACCGACACACTAAGTATGAACTGGAGAATTATGCTAAGAATTATGAAGCATAATCCAGTGTGAACTTTCAAGAGTTGTTTTTATACTAAGGCTGTCATGCCCCAAAATCTGAAAATGGGCTCATAAAATTTTTGATCCCCGAATCTGGTGCCGACAGCCTCCGTAGTGCCCCATTCTCGGCTCTCGGCATTCATATGCCAGATTCCGATCCTGGGATCCTACAAGGAGGATTTTCAATATGATTTTTTTTTTTTAATGGAGCATAACCACAAGCATAACCAAGTCACAAAACAACATCACCACATATCCACTATATCAAAAACTTTAAGTACAATGTAGAAAGGGAAATACAAGGTGATTAAAAGGCTCCAAAATGATCTGATACGTGCTCCTGCCTCAGCGCTGCTGCCATCCAATGACACCTGCATGCAATGGTCGTGCAAAAGCTTATAAAAGCTTAGAGGGTGGTGTAAGTATATGCGCAAAGCAAGTGCTAAGTATACAATATCAAAGTAATGCGGAAATATGCGGGTAAGTCCATAAATACTATCAGCTGTACCAAGGCTATGTGATGCAAGGCATGAATGCTATCGGCCATACCAAGACCATGCGTTGCGAGACCTATGTAGCCAAATATCATATGCAAGATGCAAAATAAGCATGTCAGTCCTCATCAAGTACGCATATTAGTACAGTTCCTCTCTGGGATATCACCGGGGTCTAGTACACCCCACACTGACTGTCACCTCCCTAGCAGCACAGCCCACCTAGCAGAATAGACAATACTATCCGCCTAACCAGTAGTCTGCCAATACCTACCTGGCTCATTGATAGCGGACTCATTTGCGAGCTGGTCAAACTCAGCCTAGCCACTCGGGCGGATAAGGCCACACCCCCTACCAACCGACCACGACACAATGGGAGACGCGGCCTACTATTATTTGGCACTCGGGTGCTCATGTATCCACTCGGTCTAAATGTTGGAGAATCTCCTAGTACCAAAAAGGTTATGGGACTTTCACCCAAGGACATCCTAAGTGCCCACAGTGCTAGAACCAAGTATTTCCGGTATCCGATACGGCCATCCACGATGTGCTAGTGGAGGCCACGACCCTGATGTCACTAGGGCGTACAATGATCATGTCACACATATGCGAGATGCATGAGTCACACCATCTAGTCATGCATCAATCCTATGCGGGCCGCGCGATCATGTGGGGCACTCCATCCCATAAGGAGTCCCGTAAATGTCTCAACCCAACGACTTATGCTATGATCAAACATTCCTCATATTAAGCATACATATAATGCGTATGGGCATGAATCATGGAGTTATATTAGGCATGTTATAAGGTGATGAACTATCCTCACAACGAAGATTGGCCTAGACAGCCTACACAAAACAAGTATGGGCCTATCAATGGGCCCTAAGGAGATTTATAATGTAGACATTTAACCAACATTATTCTTACAATGTGGACACTAAACCATCATTGCTCCCAAGGCACAGCCCATCATAGACATCATCACACAACCATGATGGAATCACACATTGCAGTGGACCTTAAAGACATCCCATTGGGCCTCGACCTATGGGCCTTAGATACATCAAATGGGCCACATCACATGGGCCTCATATTCATCAATTGGGCCGCATCAGTGGGCCGCACCAATGGGCCTTATGTACATTGCAATGGGCCATAACCCATGGGCCTTGAATACATCACAATGGGCCCTCATATGGCAAGTGAGCCACATCACATGGGCCATATGTACATCAAATGGGCCACACCAATGGGCCCCATGTATATCAAATGGCCTACACACAAATATAAGTGGTGATAATGATTTCCACCATTAAAATTCCCAAGGCCCACCATAACATTTATGTTCCATCCAATCTGATCATAAGGTCACACAGACCTGAATTAAGAGGAAAAACAAATCCCCAATAAGTCCAAAACTTCTGGAATCCAAGGGTTTCAATGGTAGATGTTCAATCCCACTATTTCTATAGTGTGGTCTAGGTGGTATTAGATCTGTCTTATTTTTTTTATCTTAAGCCTTAAAATGAGCTTTCAAAATGGTTGGACGGTTTGGATGCAACACATGCATCATGGTAGATGGATGGACGGCATAGATGAAACAGATGGGAGTCAACAGAACTTGGTGACGCCACTGCAGCAGATATGAAGCTGGAGTGAGGTACACCAGCCGTCCCACTCCCACGTGGGGAGGTGTGGGATGCAATACACACATTAGTGGGTCCCACGTGGGGCCCACCATAACATTTATCTTACATTCAAACTGTTGATAAGGTCACACATACCCTGATAAAGAGGAAAAATAAATTTCATAATGATCCAAAACTTCTGTAACCAGAAAAGGATTTCAATGGCAGACGTTCCATCCCACACTGTTCCCTGTGACGTGGGCCACCTGAGTCGTATACGGCTGATTTTTTGGGAGGGGGCCCACTGCCATAAAGGGTCATCAAATGCACGGTGTTGATGTGCATCACACACCTAAGTGGGGCCCACGACTGGGACCATGGTCCCTGCATGTCCATCAAACACTGCAGGCGCAGCAGCAGTGCCTGCTGCTTGATTATTATTTTTTTTGAAAATAATAGGTTGTCACAGTTTTTCATAAGTGGGGCCCGCATCAGGGAAATCCAACCCAGTCATTGCATTCTATGGCTCAAGACAGTCCGAATGAGCCCAATATTCAATGTGTTTTGGTGCATAGAAACATCAGAGTGGGTCCTAGTGGATTTTAACGGTAAAGATCACTATTTTCGATGATATGGCCCGCCAGAAAATTAGATTAGCCTCATATTTTGGCTCAACTCCTAAAATGAACTGAGGAATGGAATGGACGGCGTGGATCAGCCCCATACATCAAGGTGGGGCTTGCATGAGCAGCCCACCCCAAAAGCTTAAACCAAGCTAAATTTTTTTCTTTTTTTGGTTGCTGTGAGTACATCACACTGTCGTTCACACCTCATTGCACGTCACAGTTTGAATGCAACACTTTTACAAGGTGGGCCCCACCTACAGACATGCTACAGGTGGGCCATCAAATGGCTGGATGGTGTAGATAAGGCACACATTAAGGTGGGGTCCATCCGGGTGGGCCACACAACCACATCATCACACACAAAAAAAAAAGATGAAAAGAGAGGGGAAGAGAGATAGAAAGAGAGAGGGACACGTGTAATGGAGGGCCCCGCCACTATGAGCCCTCCCTTACATTTAATCATACATCAAGTGGATCCCAATACATGTGGGCCCACCAAATCAAAGATCAACGGTGGAGATTCCTTCTCCACCAAAATGGAAGGTCTAGATGACCTCTATTCATGCGAGGAAAACTAAACATCATGATGGGGTCCATGGAGAATGGCCTCATCATGGAATGATCATGAGAATCAAGGTGGGTCATCGGCCACACCTAGGGTCCAGAGTGAGATCCATACCATTAATCGGTAGGCCTCACTTGGCCCATCATCAAAAGAATGAAATCTAGGCCTATAAAACACCCACTGTTCGATCTTCTTGGTCTGATGGAACGCCGATCTCCTTGTCTCTCACTTTGATGGAAGATGATGAGAGATGAAGGGTTAGGATGATAGATCTAGTGATAGGAAGTAGGCCACACACAACACTTTTCTCTCTTGGAATTTCTTGGATGTGCACCTTTTTTGGTTTCTTTGTTGCTTGGAAATTGTAAAGAGAAAGAGAGAGAGAGAGAGAAAGGATGGTTGTAAGAGAGGTGATGGATGTGATGTGATAGTTGTACCTGACTTGAGAGTTGACTTTGGTAAGTTACTTAACTTAGGGAGAAAGAAAGCATGGATTATGTACTTTGATTAATTGATTGATGGGACATGTTGTAGAGATTCTCTTGGGATTGTAAACGCGTGGTGTTTTCCTCGAACTGAACGCAGGCCTACATCCCCTTGCCAGGGTATCGGATCGGTGTGTAATACGCTGCATCGGAACTGTGGCGCCGGCGCGGTTGCAATGGTATAAGTCTCAGATTAAGCCAACTCAAATATACAGAATACAACTTAGGGTCACGTGCAAATGTCAATTATAGGTCGCGGATTGCCAAAATTCGACGAGAAGGATCGAGGGAGTCGACAGAACAATACGGACTAGGATACGAGCCTTACAGCTCTCCCCACCTAATAAAAATTTTGTCTTCAAAATTTACACTATCATCACAACTAAACATAACTCATAAGCGAATAGAAAACTAATGTAGAGAGGGCCACAGATACTTTCATGTCTAAGATGGATCAAAGAAGGCCCGATCAGAGACAAAAATCATCAAGACCGTCAGAACCATTAAACAGCATATCTCGCAAACCGGAATGAGTTTCTCGACGTACCATATATGATTCTGGGATAGAATAAGCTAATTTAGCTAACCAACCTGGCTTTGCTAGGTTGCCCATGCCAAATTTGCGAGATTCCATCCTATTGATGGTGAAATTCCATGTTTAGTTCCGTTTTTACTATAAATAGTAAGTTTTAATTTGATTGTAACTCTTTATTCACTAGGCTTTAGGAGTTGTGTCCAACATGAAAAGTGCTTAGAATAATTAGGAGAATAATGTGATTAAGCCACATATGAAACTTACTATAAAAAGTAAATTTACTATTTATAGTAAGTTGCGAATTTATAAGAGTTTTAATTTTCGTTTGCTTCTGATTTCTTTCTTATTGCTTGGTACCCCTATTTAAAGGGTTGTGAACTCATTTTTATGGAAAAAATTAATCAATTTTGAATTTATTAGAATTTATTTCTATTTTTGTAAGTGCTATAGTTTATATCCCTGTCTGTTGTCAAATTTGTGGTGCCAAAATCACTGTTATGTTATATATAACTTGCACAAGTGAAGCTCTCTCAAGGAACAACATTCATGAACAAGCTAAGCTCACAACAAGCAAAGCTCACAAGACAAGACTCAAGCTGCAAGACTTCAAGAAGAGTACAAGGCAGAACTCAAGACCCTTTCAAGATTGAGCTACATGAAGATTTCAAGATTGATCTATATCATGACCTCAAGACTCATTCTTCAAGGTCACTTGTTCCTAATGTTTCAATGTCCATACTTCATGATTGAGGTTTGACTGACCATAGGTTGACCTTAGAAGTAGGTCATTTCGGATACATAAGTCGAATGTTATTTTACATGTGATTGGTCTGTTCTTCGACTAGTCCTAGGCCTTCTTCGACTAGTCCTAGAGTTGCTTCGACCAGTCTAAGAAATTCCTCGATCAGTCGTGAGTTTGTTACAAATTCCGGATGAAATCTGTTAGGCTTCGACTAGTCCAAAAATCTGTTCGACCAGTCGTAGGAACAGTGTCGACTGCATCTACGACCAGTCGAACATCTTCGACTCGAATTCCAGCGAAGCTTTTTAGGACCTACGACTAGTCGAAGGAGAGCTACGACCAGTCGTAGGTGACCTACGACCAGTCGTAGGAGACCTTCGACCAGTCGTAGAACGGTCAGAGCATATCCCGCCAGATTTTTCAAATATCTGTTGTTGCTTCGACTAGTCGAAGAGCACTCTAGACCAGTCGAAGACCTGATCTTCTCACTTATAAATAGTGCTCGAATCTCAGAAGAAATCATTGAATACTTAATCCATTCAAGCCAATCTTCGTCGAACTTCTGAGAGATAATTCTGTGCTCCATCTAAGCTAAGTGTGCTTTTTTAATATTCTCTTTCCTTAGCTTTATTTTAATTGATTTTGTTCTGTTATTCCAATCTGATTTAATAAAGAGGAATTATTATTCCCTTTCTTTGGAATCAAAATCAATTAAGGCAAGCCCTATTAGGTTTAATTTAAAATCTATTAGAATTAGAACCATTGTAATTGAGTACTGGACATTGAACTTGGACATTCAATCATCTACTCTGATTTGGTTCTACCGGGCTGCTACAACGAAGGAGATATTCAGGTATTTTACATTTAATTGTAAATTCCTTTCTATTTTGGTTTCTTTCAAGATTTGCCAGAAAAATCTTGTTGTATTGGTTTTCTGAGGAGAGCCAGGAAAACTCAGAAGTGGGGTTTTTTAATTGTGTAAGCCCACGGACAAAGACACAATTGTAAAGGTTTTGGGTGAACCTGGGAAAACCTATTTTTAGTGAACGCTAATATCCCCTGTGTGAGGATATTAGGAGTGGAGTAGCATTTTGTGTGGCTGTTGTATAACAGTTGGTGAACACACAGGCGAACCACTATAAACCCTTGTGTTGTGGTTGATTGATTTATTCTTCTAATCTTTAATTAATTTTTGTGGGATGTATGTATGATGGTGAATGTTGTAATTATTTAATTCAAGCTTTGTGAGAATGTTGTAATAGTTTATAATTTATTTTCTGTTATTCCTTTATCAGCTTGATTTTCAATTTCATTTGAAAGTTGTTCCAGCAAGGTTGCCCTGTCATTTTTATGGTGTATGGCTGTCCCTAGAACAATACATTTTTTATTACAATTTATTCAGTTTGTATTTAATTCTGTATTCCTCTTCGATTTGAGATTTGATATAAAGATCTTTCTAGAAATAAGGTTGTCCTACCATAAACTCTGGTTTTTGGTGTAAGGTTGTCCTTAGAACAACGTTTGTATCAACCTCTCAAGATCTGTATTTTGAGGTTATTTTAATTTACTGCTTTGTGATTTACTTTGGCTATCATTTTCTTTTTATTTCCGCTGTTATAAGTTTTATTTGGCATTGTCCTATTCACCCCCCCCTCTAGGACATATAGCTTGGCCTTTTCAAGTGGTATCAAAGCCTAATAGCTTTTTTTTAATTCTTGGATTTAATTCCTAAGCTAACGATTTAAGCTATTTAAGATGTCAAATTTTGATAGCCTTTCAGTCACTAGGCCTCCACCCTTTGATGGCTCCAACTATGCCTATTGGAAAGCCAGAATGAGGATCTTCCTTAAATCAATGGATGAAAATGTGTGGCAAGCCACAGTGACTGAATAGAATCCTCCTATCATGGAAGTTACTGGCGTTGATGGTTCAAAATCTATGAAAGTCACACCATATTACCAATGGACCACTCTTCAGAAAAGTGAGAGTAGTGCAAATGCTAAAGCACTAAATGCAATTACTTGCGCACTATCACCGGATGAGTTCAAAAGAATCATTTCCTGTGATACTGCAAAGCAAGCTTGGGATATATTAGAAATGACACACGAGGGTACTACAATTGTCAAAAAATCTAAAGTCCAACTCCTCACAACCAGATTTGAAGAAATTCATATGGAGCAAAATGAAATGTTTATGGACTTTTACACTATATTGAATGACATTGTAAACTCAATGTGGGGTCTTGGCGATAAAATCCCAGAAAGTAAAGTGTGTGCAAAAATACTACGCTCACTTCCTGAACGGTTCAATTCTAAAGTAACCGCGATCCAGGAACTTCGTGATACGGATAATATGAGGGTAGAAGAAATAGTTGGTTCTCTACAAACCTACGAGTTAAACTTTCAAGCTCCTAAAGGTAAATCTATCGCACTAAAATCTTCTAAATGTAATTCAAAAGAAAATTCTGATTCAGAAGATGATATGTCTCTTTTAGCTAAAAAAATTTTACAAAATTTTCAAAAGCAAGAAAAGGGTTGATTTTCAAAAATCAAATGATAAAAAGAAGTTTAGACCCAAATCTAGAAAATCTTTGAAAGATAGTTAATGTTACAACTATCAAGAATATGGGCACTTAGTAAATAGATGTCCTAAAAGGGACAAACCCAAGAAGAAGGGTATGTTGGCTACATGGGATGAATCATCTGATTCTGAAGGTACTTCTGAATCAGAAGATTCTGAAACTGAGTCGGGCAATGAGATTAAAGCTCTTATGACTCTAGCCAAATTCACATTTTCAGATAATGACTCTACAAGTGAAGAAAATCTGAATAGTGAATGTGAAAATAAAGATGATCTTCAAGACGCTTACAATTCCCTATATAAGGAAAGTTGTAAAATTGCTGTCAAACTTAAACTTCAAAAAGAAAAGTTTTCTAAACTCAAAATTTGTTTTGAATCACTTGTCTTAGAAAAATCACAAATTTCAGATTGTTTTGAAAAATCAAAATGCGATTTGGAATTCAAAAACTCCCTAATTATTGATTTAAAATCTGAAATTGAGAAACTTAAAACTGAAGTATCTTCTCTTCTGAGTTTAAAGGACACATGGAAATATGCCCAAGGTGATCCAAAGTTAGAGAAACTTTTATCCAGATCAAGAAAATGTGGCGATCGATCCGGGTTGGGCTATGATAAAAATCTACCTCCTAAACAAAAGTATACTCCTCCTATGTTTGTTAAAGGAGAGTCCTCAAACTCAAAAGGGAAAAGTACTTATCAAGATTTTTCTAAAAATTCAAAAACTTTTCAAAAACCTAGAAACAGCCATGTCAACTTTAATCAAAAACGAAATCCACTAGCTGAAAAGATAGTTGATTTACTCAAGGAGCTCTTAAAGTCTAACTCTATAGGTCATTCCTACAAATATACACAAAAGAAGACCAACTATGTTCCTAAACCCAAAACAGTTATGAAATGGGTTCCTAAAGTCACCTGCTTGATTGCTCACACTGCTTTCAAAGCAACAAGTCATTCAAAGTGGTACCTAGACAGTGGATGCTCCAGGCATATGACAGGTGACAAAGCTTTATTCACCGATCCGAAAGATATGACTGATGGTTCAGTCACATTTGGTGATGGTAGCAACTGCAAGATTATAGGCCAAGGTACGGTTCAACTTTTTAATCTTCCTGTGTTTAAAAATGTTTTATGCGTTGAAGGCTTAAAACATAACTTGCTTAGTATATCACAAATATGTGATAATAACCATAATGTTCGGTTTTCTAATCAAAGCTGTGAGATAATAAACAATAAGGGTTCTGTAATATTAACTGGACGTAGAACGTCTGAGAATTGCTATATTATTAGCGAATCCAGCTCATCTAATCAAACATGTTACATGGTCCATACAGACGAGACGAATTTATGGCACAAACGTCTTGGACATGTACATTATCGAAATTTATATCGATTGAGCAAATGAGAACTTGTAAGAGGTTTACCCAAACTTCAAAAATTAGATAAAATATGTGGTGAGTGCCAGATAGCCAAACAAACAAGGAATTCACACAAAAAGGTGAATTCAAATACCACATCAAGACCACTCGAACTTCTCCACATGGATCTAATAGGACCTACCAGAACAGAAAGTCGTGGTGGTAAAAAGTATATCCTGGTAATAGTTGATGACTTTACTAGATTTACTTGGGTAGTCTTCTTAAGGGATAAATCTGAAACCCTTGAAGAAGTAAGAAAAGTTCTCAAAAGGATTCAAACTGAAAAATCTTCTCAAATCAGTAAAATTCGTAGTGATCATGGATCTGAATTTGAGAATAGCAATTTTGAGAAGTTCTGTATCGACCAAGGAATATTACATGAATTCTCTGCTCCCAAAACTCCACAACAAAATGGAATTGTAGAAAGAAAGAATAGGGTGCTTCAAGAAATGGCTAATGTCATGTTGAATAGCATGAAGCTCTCTAAAAATCTTTGAGCTGAAGCAGTCAACACAGCTTGCTATATTATTAACCGAGTATACACTAGCAAAGATAATAATAAAACGGCTTACGAATTATGGTTCAATAAAAAGCCTACTGTTAAATACTTTTGAGTTTTTGGCAGTAAGTGCTATATTTTACGTGATCGTGAAAATTTGGAAAAATTCGATACGAAGAGTGATAAAGGTATTTTTCTAGGATATTCTTTAAACAGTAGAGCTTATAGAGTTCTGAACAAAAGGACTGGTGTGATTCAAGAATCCATTAATGTTGTCATTGATGATCACTTAAACACACCAATTTCTAATTCAGATAATGATGAAGTACTAATCATTGATAAACCCGATACTTCATCGAATCAGACTGATTCTGAGTTGAGGACTGTTAAAGATCATCCAACCACACAAATTCTTGAAAACCCTCTCACCAGTGTTTGCACCAGTAGACAACTTGAGGATATATGTAATTATATATGTTTTACATCCCAAATTGAACCATCTAATGTAAAAGAAGCTCTGGCTGATGAGAACTGGATTGTTGCGATGCAAGATGAACTTAACCAATTCGTAAGAAATGATGTTTGGTATCTCGTACCAAGACCTAAAGATAAACACATCATTGGAACAAAATGGATTTTCAAAAATAAGTCTGACGAATGTGGAAATATAATTAGAAACAAGGCTAGACTGGTGGTACAAGGTTATACTCAAATTGAAGGGATTGATTTCGATGAAACCTTTGCACCAGTAGCACGTCTTGGATCTATCAGACTATTTATATCCATTGCATGTTTTAGAAAGATAAAGATCTATCAGATGGATGTAAAAGTGCTTTTCTAAATGGCGATTTACATGAAGAAGTCTATGTTGAACAGCCGATGGGTTTTAAAGATTCCAAAAATACTGATCATGTATATCGGCTTAAAAAGGCACTTTATGGATTAAAACAAGCACCTAGGGCATGGTATGAGAAACTAACAAAATTTCTTTTAAGTCATAATTTTCAAATGGGATCTGTTGATAAAACTCTGTTTGTTAAGAAACATAATGATCATATCTTAATGGTGCAGTTTTATGTTGATGATATCATTTATGGATCAACTTGTACTGACTTGACTACTGAGTTTGCAGATTTGATGAAATCACAATTCGAAATGAGCATGGTTGGGGAATTGACTTATTTCCTTAGATCGCAAGTAAAGCAACAACCTGAAGGAATATTCATTTCTCAATCTAAGTATGCCTTGAATCTAATCAAGAGATTTGGATTTGAGAATGGCAAGAATTTCGATACTCCTATGAGTACTACCCTGAAACTATCAAAAGACTCTAATGGTAAAAATGTTGACTCAAAACTTTATCGGAGTATGATTGGTAGTTTGTTATATTTAAGTACGAGACCTGATATTTCTCTAAGTGTAGGTATTTGCGCAAGATATTAATCTGATCCAAAAGAATCTCACTTGATTGCTGTCAAGCGAATTATTAGATATGTCGCAAGTACTGTAAATCTTGGTCTCTGGTATCCTCATGAAACTAATGTCCAATTAGCTAGGTACTCGGATGCTGACTGGGCTGGTAATCTAGATGATAGAAAATCAACCAGTGGTGGTTGTTTTTTTATTGAAAATTGTCTAGTTTCCTGGTTTAGTAAGAAACAAAATTCTATATCACTTTCAACAGCTGAAGCTGAGTATATCGCAGCTGGTAATGCATGTACACAGCTTGTTTGGATGCAACGAATGCTAAGTGATTATGGAATTAAATAGGATTCTATGTTATTACATTGTGATAATTCCAGTGCGATAAATATTTCAAAAAATCCTATTCAGCATTCTCGTACTAAGCACATTGACATTAGATTTCATTATATAAGGGAATTAGTAGAAGAAAAAGTTATATCTCTAGAATATATTCCTACTGAAGATCAACATGCTGACATTTTCACAAAACCTCTCGATAAAAGCAGGTTCAAAAAGATGAAATTTGATCTTGGCATGTGCATTTTAAATTGATTATTTATGCCTACTTGTATTATAGTTGCTAGATTGAATTTCAATTTTTGTAGAATTTGCAAGAAATATGAATTTTTTGTCATTCTTCGACCAGTCGTGAGTATACTCGACCAGTCGACATTAATATGGATGACATTTTTGAGGAACTGGATTCTGACTCAGCAAATGATCCAGATTTTGTACCATCTGATGTTGATGCACGTCTGAGTGCATTAGAGGGTAAAGTTGAGAATATAAATGTAAAGTTGGAAAACATGTCTGTTGCTCATGATTTGCAATTCAAGTACATGCGCAAATATCTTAGGCGCTTAAACAAATGCATGCACCAACTTGATCCCTCTATTCCTGCTCCTTCATCAAGTTCTAGTTCTGACTAGTTTTTATGAGACTTCTGGTCTGTAATAACTTTATAACTTTGCACTTGGCTGATTTAGAATTGGATTCTATTTATATTTTATGCTGGATATTTATTCTATGTGATGCTATCACTCTTTTGCTATACTCATGTTTTATGCTTATCTCCTCATGTTTACTCTTATGAATTCCTTTATTTAGTTCTCCTTTGTGATATTGTGACAAAAAGGGGGAGAATGGTTTGTTCTTAATGTGATTATGAGAGGAGAAGCATTGGTTATGTTACTCAGGGGGAGTCAGGGGGAGTATATATGTTTGGAGTATATATGTTTGATCTTGTTGAATGAAACTGGTTGAATGTTGAAACTGGTTGAAACTGGCTGAATGTTGAATATTGAATATTGATTTGTAGGTATTAACCAGTTGTTTTACTTTTGTTTATCTTGGTTATGTGTTTTGTTACTAATTTGACAAAGGGAGAGATTGTAAGTGCTATAGTTTATATCCTTGTCTGTTGTCAAATTTGTGGTGCCAAAATCACTGTTATGTTATATATAACTTGCATAAGTGAAGCTCTCTCAAGGATCAATATTCATGAACAAGCTAAGCTCACAACAAGCAAAGCTCACAAGACAAGACTCAAGCTGCAAGACTTCAAGAAGAGTACAAGGCAGAACTCAAGACCCTTGCAAGATTGAGCTACATGAAGATTTCAAGATTGATCTATATCATGACCTCAAGACTCATTCTTCAAGGTCACTTGTTCCTAATGTTTCAATGTCCATACTTCATGATTGAGGTTTGACTGACCATAGGTTGACCTTAGAAGTAGGTCATTTCGGATACATAAGTCGAATGTTATTTTACATGTGATTGGTCTGTTCTTCGACTAGTCCTAGGCCTTCTTCGACTAGTCCTAGAGTTGCTTCGACCAGTCTAAGAAATTCCTCGATCAGTCGTGAGTTTGTTACAAATTCCGGATGAAATCTGTTAGGCTTCGACTAGTCCAGGAATCTGTTCGACCAGTCGTAGGAACAGTGTCGACTGCAGATACGACCAGTCGAACATCTTCGACTCGAATTCCAGTGAAGCTTTTTAGGACCTACGACCAGTCGTAGGTGACCTACGACCAGTCGTAGGAGACCTTCGACCAATCGTAGAACGGTCAGAGCATATCCCGCCGGATTTTTCAAATATCTGTTGTTGCTTCGACTAGTCGAAGAGCACTCTAGACCAGTCAAAGACCCGATCTTCTCACTTATAAATAGTGCTCGAATCTCAGAAGAAATCATTGAATTACTTAATCCATTCAAGCCAATCTTCGTCGAACTTCTGAGAGATAATTCTGTACTCCATCTAAGCTAAGTGTGCTTTTTTAATATTCTCTTTCCTTAGCTTTATTTTAATTGATTTTGTTTCTGCTATTCCAATCTGATTTGATAAAGAGGAATTATTATTCCCTTTCTTTGGAATCAAAATCAATTAAGGCAAGCCCTATTAGGTTTAATTTAAAATCTATTAGAATTAGAACCATTGTAATTGAGTACTGGACATTGAACTTGGACATTAAATCATCTACTCTGATTTGGTTCTACCGGGCTGCTATAACGAAAGAGATATTCAGGTATTTTACATTTAATTGTAAATTCCTTTCTATTTTGGTTTCTTTCAAGATTTGCCAGAAAAATCTTGTTGTATTGGTTTTCTGAGGAGAGCCAGGAAAACTCAGAAGTGGGGTTTTTTAATTGTGTAAGCCCACAGACAAAGACACAATTATAAAGGTTTTGGGTGAACCTGGGAAAACCTATTTTTAGTGAACGCTAATATCCCCTGTGTGAGGATATTAGGAGTGGAGTAGCATTTTGTGTGGCTGTTGTATAACAATTGGTGAACACACAGGCGAACCATTATAAACCCTTGTGTTGTGGTTGATTGATTTATTCTTCTAATCTTTAATTAATTTTTGTGGTATGTATGTATGATGGTGAATGTTGTAATTATTTAATTCAAGCTTTGTGAGAATGTTGTAATAGTTTAGAATTTATTTTCTACTATTCCTTTATCAGCTTGATTTCAATTTCATTTGAAAGTTGTTCCAGAAAGGTTGCCCTGCCATTTTTATGATGTATGGCTGTCCCTAGAACAATACATTTTTTATTACAATTTATTCAGTTTGTATTTAATTCTGTATTCCTCTTCGATTTGAGATTTGATACAAAGATCTTTCTAGAAATAAGGTTGTCCTACCATAAACTCTGGTTTTTGGTGTAAGGTTGTCCTTAGAACAACGTTTGTATCAACCTCTCAAGATCTGTCTTTTGAGGTTATTTTAATTTACTGCTTTGTGATTTACTTTGGCTATCATTTTCTTTTTATTTCCGCTGTTATAAGTTTTATTTGGCATTGTCCTATTCACCCCCCCTCTAGGACATATAGCTTGGCCTTTTCAATTTTCTTCTTTTTTTCCTTGTTGATTCGAGAAGTCTCTGTGAGGAGTCTAGAGAAGCTCCATGGATTCGAAGTAGTTATCCTTATCACGTTCATCCCTGCGTCAAAAACATAACATCATATATGATCAAAACACAATATATCATACAATCAAACATCAAAAAGATGGGGATAATGCTCTCGAATATCTGCCTCGTACTCCCAAGATGACTCATCCACACTATGATGGCCCCTTTGCACCTTCACCAAGGGAATGACCTTGATCCGGAGGACCTGCTCCTTCTGATCGAGGATATGAACCGCTACTCAACGTAAGAAGCATCCTCACGAACCTCCAATGGCTGCTAATTAATAACGGGAACGATGTCTGACCCACACTTCCTCAACATAGAGACATGAAAAACATTGTCGATGTCAAACAACTGAGATGGCAAGGCAAGCTGATAGGCTATGGCGCCAACTAGCCTGATAATCTTGAAAGGTACTATGAATCTCGGGGCACACTTGCCCTTTGCTCCAAAACGAACCACACCCTTCATGGGTGAGACCTTGAGATACACGTGGTCCTCAACGATAAACTCTAAGTGACGACGCCGACGATCAGCAAAATTCTTCTGCCAGCTCTAAGCTATGCACATCCTCCGCCTAATGATGTCGATGACCTCTGATGTCTGCTGCACAAGCTCGAGACCTAGGAGACACCAATCTCCAATCTCGATCCAACAACTCAAAGATCTGTAAGGTATGCCGTATAATGCCTCAAAAGGAGTCATGCCAATGGTCTCCTGATAGCTGTTGTTGTATGCGAACTCAGCCAATTGTAGGTGCTCATCCCAGCTACCCGAGAAATCAATCACGCAAGTCCGAAGTATATCCTTAAGGATCTGGTTGACACTCTCAATCTGCTCATCGGTTTGTCGATGATAGGCAGTGCCGAGCTGCAAATCAGTGCTCATCGCCATCTGGAAGCTCCTCCAAAATTGAGACGTGAACCTTGGGTCTCGATCAGAAATGATCGAAACTGGAACGCCATGCAGTCTCACAATCTCCTTGATGAATAACCTCGCAAGCCGGTCCAAAGTCCAGGTCGCACGAATCGCAAGAAAATGCACCGACTTTGTCAGACGATCGACGACAACCCAGATGGCATTGTGACCGCGCTGAGTCCTCGGTAAACCCATGATAAAATCGGTGGATACGTGCTCCCACTTTCACAACGGGATGCTCAACGGCTGCAAGGGACCAGGGGGTCTCTGATGATTGGCCTTGACAAGCCACTAAAGTGGCTATCTAACACTTCATCCCCGCCTAAAAATACTGATGCCTCATATCGCGATACATCTTCGTCGAGCCAGGGTGGATAGAGAACCGTGATCGATGTGTCTCGGTTATAAGATCTCTGCGCAACTCAGGAATATTCGAAACACATAATTGGCCTCTAAAGCGAAGTCCACCATCAAAACCAATCTGCCAATCTGGCTAATTCTCAAATGCTACCTCTACCAGAGAGCTCTGTACTAACTCATCTGCCTGCTGAGCCTCGATCACCCTTGCGACAAGAGTGGGTTGAACCGACAGGCTTGATAACTGCACAATAGAAGGCTGTAAGCTGATCTAGAAGTCAAATGCAGACACATCCTTAAGCATCTTCCACTCTTGAATCATCATGTGCGCCACCAGGCCTCGTGGCTAATGGCTGAGGGCATCCGCCACCATGCTCGCCTTGCCTGAGTGGTACTGAAGATCAAAATTATAGTCCTTCAGGAGCTCCATCCAATGCCTCTGCCTCATGTTCAGCTCGGATTGAGAGAACAAATACTTCAAGCTCTTGTGGTCGGAGAAGAGCTCGAACCTCACCCCATAAAGATAGTGCCTCCACACCTTCAATGCGAAGACAACTCCTACCAGCTCCAAATCATGCGTCGGGTAGTTCAATTCATGGACCTTGAGCTGGCGAGACGCATAAGCCACCAGCTTCCCGTGCTGCATCAGGACAGCACCCAAGCCAACTCGCGAGCCATCGGTAAATACAAAAAATTCATCACTCCCAGAGGGAAGAGTGAGGACAAGAGCGGACGTGAGGTGGTCCTTCAACTCCATAAATGCCTGCTCACAAGCGCCGCTCCAAACGAACTCAGAACCCTTCCGGGTCAACCTGGTCAACAAGGTTGCAATACGAAAGAATCCCTCAATGAAACATCGGTAGTAGCCTGCTAAACTAAGAAAACTGCAGATTTGGGATGCGTTCGTGGGCTGGCCCCACTAACACACGGCATTGATCTTTGAGGGGTCCACTACGACGCCCTGCCTCGTCACTACATGACCGAGGAACTTCACCTCCTCTTACAAAAACTCTCACTTCTCCAGCTTCGCGTAAAGCTGGTGTGCACGGAAGGTCTGCAAGGTAATCTCCAGATGCTGCTCATGCTCCTCACAGGTTCTCGAATATATCAGAATGTCTTCAATGAACACCACAACAAACTGGTCGAGATACGGACGAAAAACCTCGTTCATCAACTGCATGAATATTGCAGGCGCATTGGTCAGTCCGAAGGACATGACTTAGAACTCAAAATGACCATAGTGCGTCCTGAAGGCTGTCTTCAGGATATCCTCATCTCGGACCCAAACCTAATGATAACCGGACCGTAAGTCCATCTTTGAAAAGAACTGCACCTCCTGCAGCTGATCAAACAAATCATCGATCTTCGGGAGCGGGTACTTATTCTTGATCGTGACCTTGTTGAGCTTGCGGTAATCTATACAAAGCCTTAATGAGCCATCCTTCTTCTTTACGAAGAGTACCGGTGCTCCCCACAGCGAACTGCTATGACGGATAAAGCCTAGATCGTGCAACTCGTCCAACTGCTTCTATAGTTCCTGCAACTCTAATGGTGTCATACGATACGGGGCCTTCGAAATAGGCGCGGTACCGAGTATGAGATCAATCTAAAACTTAGTGTACCGACGAGGTGGTAACCGCAGAATCTCCTGGAACACATCGGGAAAACCACAAACTACCGGTAGCTGGTCGATACTTAGAGCATTTGACTCCTCAACAGCACACGACAACAGGCAGGAAAGCTGCAATCCTCTAGGCTCTACAACAAACTAGAACTCTGGCACGTCGGGCATACAGAACGTGACTGTCCTCGCGGAGCAGTCCAATATGGCATGGTACTTAGTGAGCCAATCCAAGCCCAAGATGACATCAAACTCTGACAATGGCAATACGAACAGATCAGTAGGCAAAAAGATATCCCCAATTAGAACGGGGCAAGACGAGCAAAATCAGTCTAACACTGCAGTCTTCTCTAAGGGCGTCGACACTGACAAACCCTCACGAGCAGGCTCCATCTCCAAACCAGTTGATCGGCAGAAATCATCGGCCACAAATGAATACGATGCACAAGAATTAAACAATACATGTGTAATGCATGCAGAAACAGGGAGAGTACCCTCGACGACCCCTCCTGATGACTGAGGGTCCTGCTGAGCGGCATAAAATCTACCTTGGGCCTACTGGGGAGGTGTAGGTCCCATCTGATGTCTCTGCTGCTGTTGTGCCATTGTGGCGGCCTGATTTACTTCCTCTGCTACTGCGGGGGAGGTACAGGAGGTTGGTGTTGTGGTTGTTGCTGCTGTTGTGGGGGCTATCGCGAAGGCTGATACGGTCCCCACAACTGCTGCTGCGGATGGAGACACTCGTGCCTATGATATCCTGTCCTACCGCACCTAAAGCAAGTACCTGAAAACGGTCCAGGAGGTGGTGCTGGGGGTGTCACTGGTGCTTAGAATGCTGGGCGGGTCGTGCGTCGCTGCTGTGGACAATGCCGCTGCTGGTGGGAGCTAATGGAGGGCGCCTTCCTCTTTTGGTCTCCTCTCTGGTCACGGGCCCTCTGCAAACCAGCCCAATCTACCTCATAGATCTGGGCCCTCTCCATAATCTGCTCAAACGTCGGAAGTATGTGTCTGACCACACAACTCCTAAGGGTAAGATGCAAGTCATTCTTAAAATGGCGGGCCTTTCGCCCCTCATTATCAACAAGGTACGTCGCAAACCTCATTAGCTCGACAAAACGCGCCTCATACTAGGACACAGTCATGTCCCCCTGGACTAGAGTCTCAAACTCTAATGCGCGCTGCTGTCGAACGTGCTCAAGAAAGAACTTCCGGACAAACTGGTCTGCAAAGTCCTCCCAGGTCCACTCAAAATCGGCTATTACTGCTTGGGTGACTGATGCCCACCAGTGTTGAGCCTCACCCTGGAGAAGAAATACAGCTAACGGGACCCATTGTTGGGTCGTACATCTCATAGTGTCAAATATCTTCTCCATCTCGGAGCACCATATCTCTGTTGCAGTAAGGTTTGACATGCCTAGAAACAAGGGGGACAGTGCCGTTGGAAGTCTCTAAGAAGGGCGCTCGCACTCTCCTGCTCTACCTAGGCTGGCGTAACAACGGGCCGCCCGCCCTCCCTGAGAAAGATCACGGTCATTGTCTACAGCATTTGCTGAAGTTGCTCTGTAGTCACGGGTGCTAGTGGGGCTGCGATAGGCTCACACGGGGGATAGAGAGTCACTCAGGTCGCTCACCTGGGCGGCATGTCCTATAGGAAGGAACAAGGGCCCATCAGCCTTGAGAATTCTCGAAAGCATAAACGTTAAGGGTCTATGTCGGAAAATCACTAAGTTATTCGGACTCGGACCTATTTATTCTAAGTTCATAGTAGATATCTGATACGATCTTAGGTATTCCCAAGTTATGCTCTGATACCTATTTCTATTACGCCCCAAACTTGAAAAATGGGCTCACAAAATTTTTCGATTGCCAAATCAGACGCCGACAGCCTCTGTAGTGCTCCGTTCTCGGTTCTCGGCAATCATATGCCAGATTCCGATCTTAGGATCGTACAAGGAGGATTTTTAGTATAGCCACAAGCATGTCCAAGTCACAAAACAACATCACCACATATCCACTATATCAAAAACTTTAAGTACAATGTGGAAAGGAAAATATAAGGCGATCAAAAGGTTCCAAAATAATCTGATGCGCGCTCCTGCCTCAGCGCTGTTTCGATCCAACGACACCTGCACGCAACGGTCGTGCATAAGCTTATAAAAGCTTAGAGGGTGGTGTAAGTATGTGTGCAAGGCAAGTGCCAAGTATACAATATCAGAGTAATACGAAAATATGTAGGTAAATCCATGAATACTACCAGTCGTACCAAGGCTATGTGATGCAAGGCATGAATGCTATCGGCCATACCAAGACCATGCGATGGAGGCCTATGTAGCCAAATGTCATATGCGAGATGCAAAACAAGCATGGCAATCCTCATCAAGTACACATATCAGTACAGTTCCTCTCTGGGATATCACCGAGGTCTAGTACACTCCACACTGACTGCCCCTCCCTAGCCGCACAGCCTAGTGAGCGGAATAGACTATACTATCCGCCTAACCAGTAGTCTGTCAATACCTACCCAGCTCATTGATAGCAGACTCATTTGCGAGCTGGTCAAACTCAGCCTAGCTTACAACCCCCTCACTCAGGCGGATAAGGTCACACCCCCTTCCAACCTACCACGACACAGTGGGAGACGCAGCCTACTGGTATTAGGCACTCAGGCACTCATGTATCCACTTGTTCTAGATGTTAGAGCATCTCCTAATACCAAAAAGGTTCTAGGACTTTCACCCAATGACATCCTAAGTGCCCACAGTGCTAGAACCAAGAATTTTTGGCATCCGATACGGCCATCCATGATGTGCCTATGGAGGCCACAACCCTGATGTCACTAGGGTGTACAATGATCATGTTACACATATGCAAGATGCATGAGTCACACCATCCAATCGTGCATCAATCCTGCGGGTACCACGTGATCATGTGGGGCACTCCGTCTCATAAGGAGTCCCGTAAATGTCTCAGCCCAACAGTTTTGCTATGATCAAACATTCCTCATATCAAGCATGCATATGATGCATAAGGGCATGAATCATGGAGTTATACTAAGCATGTTATACGGTGATGAACTATCCTCATAACAACAATTGGCTTAGACGGCCTACACACAATAAGTATGGGCCTATCAATGGGCCTTAGGGAGAGTTATAATGTAGACATTTAACTAACATTATTCGTACAATGTAAACATCAAACCAACAATGCTCCCAAGGCACGGCCCGTCATAGACATCATCACACAACCATAGTGGAATCACATATTGCAATGAACCTTAAGGACATCCCGTTGGGCCTCGACCCATGGGCCTTAGATACATTAAATGGGCCGCATCACATGGGCCTCATATTCATCAAGTGGGCCGCATCAATGGGCCAAACCAATGGGCCTTATGTACATTGCAATGGACCATAACCCATGGGCCTTAAATACATCACAATGGGCCTTCATATGGCAAGTGGGACACATCACATGGGCCATATGTACATCAAATGGGCTACACCAATGGGCCCCATGTATATCAAATGGCCTACACACAAATATAAGTGGTGACAATGATTTCTACCATTAAAATTCTCAAGGCCCACCATAACATTTATGTTCCATCCAAACTGATCATAAGATCACACAGACCTGAATTAAGAGGAAAAACAAATCCCCTATTAGTCTAAAACTTCTAGAATCCAATGGTTTCAATGGTAGATGTCCAATCCCATTGTTTCTATAGTGTGGTCCACGTGGTACTAGATCTTTTTATTTTTTTATCTCAAGCCTTAAAATGAGCTTTCAAAATAGTTGGACGGTTTGGATGCAACACATGCATCATGGTGGATCCCATAGGGATGGACGTCATAGATGAAACAGATGGGAGTCCACAAAACTTGGTGACGCCACTACAGCAGCTATGAAGCTGGAGTGAGGTACACCAGCCGTCCCACTCCCACGTGGGGAGGTGTGGGATGCAATACACACATCAGTGAGTCCCACTTGGGGCCCACCATAACATTCATCTTACATCCAAACTGTTGATAAGGTCACACAGACCCTAAACAAGAGGAAAAACAAATTTCATAATGATCCAAAACTTCTGTAACCACAAAAGGATTTCAATGGTAGACGTTCCATCCAACATTATTCCCTGTGACGTGGGCCACCTGAGTCGTATACGGCTGATATTTTGAGAGGGGGCCCACTGCCCTAAAGGGCCATCAAATGCACGATGTTGATGTACATCACACACCTAAGTGGGGCCCACGGCTGGGGCCGTGGGCCCTGCCCGTCCGTCAAACACAGT